>NC_134688.1:483185588-483233426 GCF_050947455.1 Rhinoderma darwinii | reverse complement strand
CACACATAACACATCACACATCATATATAACACATCACACATCATATATAACACATCACACATCATATATAACACATCACACATATCATATATAACACATCACACATATCATATATAACACATCACACATATCACATATAACACATCACACATATCATATATAACACATCACACATATCACATATAACACGTCACACATATCACATATAACACATCACACATATCATATATAACACATCACACATATCATATATAACACATCACACATATCATATATAACACATCACACATATCATATATAACACATCACACATATCATATATAACACATCACACATGTCATATATAACACATCACACATATCATATATAACACATCACACATATCATATATATAACACATCACACATATCATATATAACACATCACACATATCTTATATATAACACATCACACATATCATATTAATCACATCACACATATCATATATATCACATCACACATATCATATATATCGCATCACACATATCATATATATCACATCACACATATCATATATATCACATCACACATATCATATATAACACATCACACATAATATATAACACATCACACATATCATATATATCACATCACACATCATATATAACACATCACACACATCATATATAACACATCACACATCATATATAACACATCACACATATCACATATAACACATCACACATATCATATATAACACATCACACATATCATATATAACACATCACACATATCATATATAGCACATCACACATATCATATATAACAAATCACACATATCATATATAACACAGCACACATATCATATATAACACATCACACATATCATATATAACACATCACACATATCATATATAGCACATCACACATATCATATATAACACATCACATCATACATCACATTACATATTGTAAAGGATCTGCCAGGCACAGCTTCGGGGTTAACGGCCATAGATAATCAGTCTGCACCTGAGTCTATGTCTCTGAGACTGACTCCATCTTCCACCACTCAGGCTGGCAGGCTTAGGAGTGGGAGAGCCTATCGCAGCCTGGCCAGACGGAGTTAGCTCCCGCCCTCTGTCTATTTATACCTGCCTTTCCTGTTCCTCCTTTGCTTGTGATTCTTCTCGTGTGGTTTCCTGGCCCAGCTACAGCTTCTGACTATTTGATCCTGCTCCATACTGACCCCGGCTTACTGACTACTCTCCTGCTCTGCGATGGGTACCTCGTACACTCCTGGTTTGACTTGGCTCGTTCACCACTCTTGTTGCTCACGGTGTTGCCGTGGGCAACTGCCCCTTTCACTTTGCTTTGTATTCCCTTGTCTGTTTGTCTCGTGCACTTACTGAGTGTAGGGACCGCCGCCCAGTTGTAACCCGTCGCCTAGGGCGGGTCGTTGCAAGTAGGCCGGGACAGAGTGGCGGGTAGATTAGGGCTCACTTGTCCGTTTCCCTACACCTATCATTACACATATATAATATATTACATCATATATGACATTTCATGCACTGGACTATCTCTGCATAACTATCTGTACACAGCTTTCTATGATCTCTATGATCAGTGCAGGGAACGGGATTTGGAACAATCAGTGTTCAGCTTCTTGTCTCAGCTACAGCACTGGAGCCTGGAAGGGAGAGCAGCCCACCGGACACGGGTATAAATATTACCTCTAATGTGCCCTAGACCACCAGGGATCCTAGCTGTAATCCTTTTATTGCCCTATACCACTGGGAATACTGTGGTTCAGGGCAGGCTCCAGGTTTATGTGGGCCCCTTTGTGGGGTAACTCACGGCGGCAGTAAAATGGCAGAAAACGTCACTTTGTGCCCCCATATAGTAGTTAGGCCCCCAGTTTGTACCCCCATAAATTTAGTGCCCACTGTAGATAGTGGCACACAGCCCCCCTCACAGGTAGTGCCACACAGCCCCAATCCCAGGTAGTGCCACACAGCCCCCCTCACAGGTAGTGCCACACAGCCCCCCGCCCAGGTAGTGCCACACAGCCCCCGGCCCAGGTAGTGCCACACAGCCCCCGGCCCAGGTAGTGCCACACAGCCCCAATCCCAGGTAGTGCCACACAGCCCCCCGCCCAGGTAGTGCCACACAGCCCCCCGCCCAGGTAGTGCCACACAGCCCCCCGCCCAGGTAGTGCCACACAGCCCCCGGCCCAGGTAGTGCCACACAGCCCCCGGCCCAGGTAGTGCCACACAGCCCCCGGCCCCCAGGTAGTGTCACACAGCCCCCCTGCCCGGTAGTGCCACACAGCCCCCCACAAAGGTAGTGACACACAGCCCCCCTCTCTGGTATTGCCACACAGCACCCTCCCACTCCTGCTCTGCTCCTGACATCACTGTCCATATATGGATAATGATGTCAGGGGTAATACCAGAGCCAAAGTCCCAGACAGAGCGCTACTAGCACTCTGCCTGGGACACTGCTCTGCTCCTGAGAACCCTGTCCATATATGGACAGTGATGTCAGGGGCTTGCCCAGACACAGAGTCCCGGAGCAGAGCCTCTGGCGCTCTACCTGGGACTCATTCTTTCCTCCTGGCATCACTGTCCATATTAACCTCTTATCTGCCCTAGACCATCACAGGTAGAGACAATAACATCTTCACTTCCCTAGACCATCAGGGATGCAGTTATTAACCTCGTATCTGCCCTAGACCACCAGGGATGCAGTTATTAAACTCATATCTGCCCTAGACCACCAGGGATGCAGTTATTAACCTCTTATATACCCAAGACTACCAGGGATGCAGTTATTAACCTCTTATATAAACTAGACTACCAGGGATGCAGAACTTAACCTCATATCTGCCCTAGACCACCAGGGATGCAGTTATTAACCTCTTATATACCCTAGACCACCAGGGATGCAGTTATTAACCTCTTATATACCCTAGACCACCAGGGGTGCAGTTGTTAACCCCTTATCTACCCTAGACCATCAGAGATGCAGTTGTTAACCTCTTATCTACCCTAGACCACCAAAGCAATATTTTTTAGTGCATGTTCTCCATGTTCAGTGCTTAGCCCCTCCCCCACAATGTTACCTGTGGAGACATGTTGTGCGTCAGGCACAGTGCAAGGTGCTGTATTATAGCCTCCATGCTGTACAGGTGAGTCTGGCGTGTTGAGCGCAGGTAGCGCTGCAGGCTTTGTGCAATAAGAGGGAAGATGCTCTGTGCCGCCTCTCTGGGGTCTATCGCTTGTCCAGGTTTCATCCTATTATCCAACCGCTGAACCTGAGAAAACGACCTGTGTACAGCAACGACCAATCTGAAAACAGACAATACACTGTAACTTTATATACCTGCCACCATGTAATCTAGAACTATACAGACTGTATATAACAGACACCATGTAATCTAGAACAATACAGACTGTATATAATAATCACCGTGTAATGTAGAACAATACAGACTGTATATGCCTATCACCATGTAATCTAGAACAATACAGACTGTATATAACAGACACCATGTAATCTAGAACAATACAGACTGTATATAACAGACACCATGTAATCTAGAACAATACAGACTGTATATAACAGACACCATATAATCTAGAACAATACAGACTGTATATAACTATCACCATGTAATCTAGAACAATACAGACTGTATATAACAGACACCATGTAATCTAGAACAATACAGACTGTATATAACTATCACCATGTAATCTAGAACACTACAGACTGTATATAACTATCACCATGTAATCTAGAACAATATAGACTGTATATAACAGACACCATATAATCTAGAACAATACAGACTGTATATAACAATCACCATGTAATCTAGAACAATACAGACTGTATATAACTATCACCATGTAATCTAGAACAATACAGACTGTATATAACTATCACCATGTAATCTAGAACAATACAGACTGTATATAACAGACACCATGTAATCTAGAACAATACAGACTGTATATAACAGACACCATGTAATCTAGAACATTATAGACTGTATATAACTATCACCATGTAATCTAGAACAATATAGACTGTATATAACAGACACCATATAATCTAGAACAATACAGACTGTATATAACAATCACCATGTAATCTAGAACAATACAGACTGTATATAACTATCACCATGTAATCTAGAACAATACTGACTGTATATAACAGACACCATGTAATCTAGAACAATATAGACTGTATATAACTGTCACCATGTAATCTAGAACAATATAGACTGTATATAACTATCACCATGTAATCTAGAACAATATAGACTGTATATAACAGACACCATATAATCTAGAACAATACAGACTGTATATAACAATCACCATGTAATCTAGAACAATACAGACTGTATATAACTGTCACCATGTAATCTAGAACAATACAGACTGTATATAACAGACACCATATAATCTAGAACAATACAGACTGTATATAACAATCACCATGTAATCTAGAACAATACAGACTGTAGATAACTGTCACCATGTAATCTAGAACAATACAGACTGTATATAACAGACACCATGTAATCTAGAACAATACAGACTGTATTTAACTATCACCATGTAATCTAGAACAATACAGACTGTATATAACTGTCACCATGTAATCTAGAACAATACAGACTGTATATAACAGACACCATGTAATCTAGAACAATACAGACTGTATATAACTATCACCATGTAATCTAGAATAATACAGACTGTATATAACAGACACCATGTAATCTAGAACACTACAGACTGTATATAACAGACACCATGTAATCTAGAACAATACAGACTGTATATAACAGACACCATGTAGTCTAGAACAATATAGACTGTATATAACAGACACCATGTAATCTAGAAAAATACAGACTGTATATAACTATCACCATGTAATCTAGAACAATACAGACTGTATATAACAGACACCATGTAATCTAGAACACTACAGACTGTATATAACAGACACCATGTACTCTAGAACAATACAGACTGTATATAACAGACACCATATAATCTAGAACAATACAGACTGTATATAACAGACACCATGTAATCTAGAACAATACAGACTGTATATAACTATCACCATGTAATCTAGAACAATACAGACTGTATATAACAGACACCATGTAATCTAGAACAATACAGACTGTATATAACAGACACCATGTAATCTAGAACAATACAGACTGTATATAACTATCACCATGTAATCTAGAACAATACAGACTGTATATGCCTATCACCATGTAATCTAGAGCAATACAGACTGTATATAACTATCACCATGTAATGTAGAACAATACAGACTGTATATAACAGACACCATGTAATCTAGAACAATACAGACTGTATATAACAATCACCATGTAATCTAGAACAATATAGACTGTATATAACAGACATAATGTAATCTAGAACAATACAGACTGTATATAACTATCACCATGTAATGTAGAACAATACAGACTGTATATAACTATCACCATGTAATCTAGAACAATACAGACTGTATATAACTATCACCATGTAATCTAGAACAAAACAGACTGTATATAACTATCACCATGTAATCTAGAACAAAACAGACTGTATATAACTATCACCATGTAATCTAGAACAATACAGACTGTATATAACTATCACCATGTAATCTAGAACAATACAGACTGTATATAACAGACACCATGTAATCTAGAACAATACAGACTGTATATAACTGTCACCATGTAATCTAGAACAATACAGACTGTATATAACAGACACCATGTAATCTAGAACAATACAGACTGTATACAACTATCACCATGTAATCTAGAACAATACAGACTGTATATTACTATCACCATGTAATCTAGAACAATACAGACTGTATATAACTATCACCATGTAATCTAGAACAATACAGACTGTATATAACAATCACCATGTAATCTAGAACAATACAGACTGTATATAACTGTCACCATGTAATCTAGAACAATACAGACTGTATATAACTGTCACCATGTAATCTAGAACAATACAGACTGTATATAACAGACACCATGTAATCTAGAACAATACAGACTGTATATAACTATCACCATGTAATCTAGAACAATACAGACTGTATATAACAGACACTATGTAATCTAGAACACTACAGACTGTATATAACAGACACCATGTAATCTAGAACAATACACACTGTATATAACAGACAACATGTAGTCTAGAACAATACAGACTGTATATAACAGACACCATGTAATCTAGAACAATACAGACTGTATATAACTATCACCATGTAATCTAGAACAATACAGACTGTATATAACAGACACCATGTAATCTAGAACACTACAGACTGTATATAACAGACACCATGTACTCTAGAACAATACAGACTGTATATAACAGACACCATATAATCTAGAACAATACAGACTGTATATAACAGACACCATGTAATCTAGAACAATACAGACTGTATATAACTATCACCATGTAATCTAGAACAATACAGACTGTATATAACAGACACCATGTAATCTAGAATACAGACTGTATATAACAGACACCATGTAATCTAGAACAATACAGACTGTATATAACAGACACCATATAATCTAGAACAATACAGACTGTATATAACTATCACCATGTAATCTAGAACAATACAGACTGTATATGCCTATCACCATGTAATCTAGAGCAATACAGACTGTATATAACTATCACCATGTAATGTAGAACAATACAGACTGTATATAACAGACACCATGTAATCTAGAACAATACAGACTGTATATAACAATCACCATGTAATCTAGAACAATATAGACTGTATATAACAGACATAATGTAATCTAGAACAATACAGACTGTATATAACTATCACCATGTAATGTAGAACAATACAGACTGTATATAACTATCACCATGTAATCTAGAACAATACAGACTGTATATAACTATCACCATGTAATCTAGAACAAAACAGACTGTATATAACAATCACCATGTAATCTAGAACAATATAGACTGTATATAACAGACATAATGTAATCTAGAACAATACAGACTGTATATAACTATCACCATGTAATGTAGAACAATACAGACTGTATATAACAGACACCATGTAATCTAGAACAAAACAGACTGTATATAACTATCGCCATGTAATCTAGAACAAAACAGACTGTATATAACTATCACCATGTAATCTAGAACAATACAGACTGTATATAACTATCACCATGTAATCTAGAACAATACAGACTGTATATAACAGACACCATGTAATCTAGAACAATACAGACTGTATATAACTGTCACCATGTAATCTAGAACAATACAGACTGTATATAACTATCACCATGTAATCTAGAACAATACAGACTGTATATAACAGACACCATGTAATCTAGAACTATACAGACTGTATATAACTATCACCATGTAATCTAGAACAATATAGACTGTATATAACTATCACCATGTAATCTAGAACAATATAGACTATATAACAGACACCATATAATCTAGAACAATACAGACTGTATATAACTATCACCATGTAATCTAGAACAATACAGACTGTATATAACAGACACCATGTAATCTAGAACAATACAGACTGTATATAACAGACACCATGTAATCTAGAACAATACAGACTGTATATAACAGACACCATGTAATCTAGAACAATACAGACTGTATATAACAGACACCATGTAATCTAGAACAATACAGACTGTATATAACAGACACCATGTAATCTAGAACAATACAGACTGTATATAACAGACACCATGTAATCTAGAACAACACAGACTGTATATAACTGTCACCATGTAATCTATAACAATACAGACTGTATATTACTATCACCATGTCATCTAGAACAATACAGACTGTATATAACAGACACCATATAATCTAGAACAATACAGACTATACAACTATCACCATGTAATCTAGAACAATACAGACTGTATATTACTATCACCATGTAATCTAGAACAATACAGACTGTATATAACTATCACCATGTAATCTAGAACAATACAGACTGTATACAACTATCACCATGTAATCTAGAACAATACAGACTGTATATTACTATCACCATGTAATCTAGAACAATACAGACTGTATATAACTATCACCATGTAATCTAGAACAATACAGACTGTATATAACAGACACCATGTAATCTAGAACAATACAGACTGTATATAACTATCACCATGTAATCTAGAACAATACAGACTGTATATAACTGTCACCATGTAATCTAGAACAATACAGACTGTATATAACAGACACCATGTAATCTAGAACAATACAGACTGTATATAACTATCACCATGTAATCTAGAACAATACAGACTGTATATAACTATCACCATGTAATCTAGAACAATATAGACTGTATATAACTATCACCATGGAATCTAGAACAATACAGACTGTATATAACTATCACCATGTAATCTAGAGCAATACAGACTGTATATAACTATCACCATGTAATCTAGAACAATACAGACTGTATATAACAGACACCATGTAATCTAGAACAATACAGACTGTATATAACTGTCACCATGTAATCTAGAACAATACAGACTGTATATAACAGACACCATGTAATCTAGAACAATACAGACTGTATATAACAGACACCATGTAATCTAGAACAATACAGACTGTATATAACTATCACCATGTAATCTAGAACAATACAGACTGTATATAACTATCACCATGTAATCTAGAACAATATAGACTGTATATAACTATCACCATGGAATCTAGAACAATAAAGACTGTATATAACTATCACCATGTAATCTAGAGCAATACAGACTGTATATAACTATCACCATGTAATCTAGAACAATACAGACTGTATATAACTGTCACCATGTAATCTAGAACAATACAGACTGTATATAACAGACACCATGTAATCTAGAACAATACAGACTGTATATAACAGACACCATGTAATCTAGAACAATACAGACTGTATATAACTATCACCATGTAATCTAGAACAATACAGACTGTATATAACTATCACAATGTAATCTAGAACAATACAGACTGTATATAACTGTCACCATGTAATCTAGAACAATACAGACTGTATATAACAGACACCATGTAATCTAGAACAATACAGACTGTATATAACAGACACCATGTAATCTAGAACAATACAGACTGTATATAACTGTCACCATGTAATCTAGAACAATATAGACTATATAACAGACACCATATAATCTAGAACAATACAGACTGTATATAACTATCACCATGTAATCTAGAACAATACAGACTGTATACAACTATCACCATGTAATCTAGAACAATACAGACTGTATATTACTATCACCATGTAATCTAGAACAATACAGACTGTATATAACTATCACCATGTAATCTAGAACAATACAGACTGTATATAACAGACACCATGTAATCTAGAACAATACAGACTGTATATAACTATCACCATGTAATCTAGAACAATATAGACTATATAACAGACACCATATAATCTAGAACAATACAGACTGTATATAACTATCACCATGTAATCTAGAACAATACAGACTGTATATAACAGACACCATGTAATCTAGAACAATACAGACTGTATATAACAGACACCATGTAATCTAGAACAATACAGACTGTATATAACAGACACCATGTAATCTAGAACAATACAGACTGTATATAACAGACACCATGTAATCTAGAACAATACAGACTGTATATAACAGACACCATGTAATCTAGAACAATACAGACTATATATAACAGACACCATGTAATCTAGAACAACACAGACTGTATATAACTGTCACCATGTAATCTATAACAATACAGACTGTATATTACTATCACCATGTCATCTAGAACAATACAGACTGTATATAACAGACACCATATAATCTAGAACAATACAGACTATACAACTATCACCATGTAATCTAGAACAATACAGACTGTATATTACTATCACCATGTAATCTAGAACAATACAGACTGTATATCACTATCACCATGTAATCTAGAACAATACAGACTGTATACAACTATCACCATGTAATCTAGAACAATACAGACTGTATATTACTATCACCATGTAATCTAGAACAATACAGACTGTATATAACTATCACCATGTAATCTAGAACAATACAGACTGTATATAACAGACACCATGTAATCTAGAACAATACAGACTGTATATAACTATCACCATGTAATCTAGAACAATACAGACTGTATATAACTGTCACCATGTAATCTAGAACAATACAGACTGTATATAACAGACACCATGTAATCTAGAACAATACAGACTGTATATAACTATCACCATGTAATCTAGAACAATACAGACTGTATATAACTATCACCATGTAATCTAGAACAATATAGACTGTATATAACTATCACCATGGAATCTAGAACAATACAGACTGTATATAACTATCACCATGTAATCTAGAGCAATACAGACTGTATATAACTATCACCATGTAATCTAGAACAATACAGACTGTATATAACAGACACCATGTAATCTAGAACAATACAGACTGTATATAACTGTCACCATGTAATCTAGAACAATACAGACTGTATATAACAGACACCATGTAATCTAGAACAATACAGACTGTATATAACAGACACCATGTAATCTAGAACAATACAGACTGTATATAACTATCACCATGTAATCTAGAACAATACAGACTGTATATAACTATCACCATGTAATCTAGAACAATATAGACTGTATATAACTATCACCATGGAATCTAGAACAATAAAGACTGTATATAACTATCACCATGTAATCTAGAGCAATACAGACTGTATATAACTATCACCATGTAATCTAGAACAATACAGACTGTATATAACTGTCACCATGTAATCTAGAACAATACAGACTGTATATAACAGACACCATGTAATCTAGAACAATACAGACTGTATATAACAGACACCATGTAATCTAGAACAATACAGACTGTATATAACTATCACCATGTAATCTAGAACAATACAGACTGTATATAACTATCACAATGTAATCTAGAACAATACAGACTGTATATAACTGTCACCATGTAATCTAGAACAATACAGACTGTATATAACAGACACCATGTAATCTAGAACAATACAGACTGTATATAACAGACACCATGTAATCTAGAACAATACAGACTGTATATAACTGTCACCATGTAATCTAGAACAATACAGACTGTATATAACTATCACCATGTAATCTAGAACAATACAGACTGTATATAACAGACACCATGTTATCTAGAACAATACAGACTGTATATAACAGACACCATGTAATCTAGAACAATACAGACTGTATATAACTGTCACCATGTAATCTAGAACAATACAGACTGTATATAACAGACACCATGTAATCTAGAACAATACAGACTGTATATAACTATCACCATGGAATCTAGAACAATACAGACTGTATATAACTATCACCATGTAATCTAGAACAATATAGACTGTATATAACTATCACCATGTAATCTAGAACAATACAGACTGTATATAACTGTCACCATGTAATCTAGAACAATACAGACTGTATATAACTGTCACCATGTAATCTAGAACAATACAGACTGTATATAACTATCACCATGGAATCTAGAACAATACAGACTGTATATAACTATCACCATGGAATCTAGAACAATACAGACTGTATATAACTATCACCATGTAATCTAGAACAATACAGACTGTATATAACAGACACCATGGAATCTAGAACAATACAGACTGTATATAACTATCACCATGGAATCTAGAACAATACAGACTGTATATAACTATCACCATGTAATCTAGAACAATACAGACTGTATATAACAGACACCATGTAATCTAGAACAATATAGACTGTATATAAAAATAGAATAAGTTGAAAGCATAGTCTGTATAAATGTTGGTTTTTACCTGGCGCGGCGCCTGCGTATCCTGCGCTCCTGTTCAATGTCTGCGTAGTATCTGTCCTTGTAGTTTGTTGATGACGGGATCAGGGCCTGTGATTGGCTCATATTGCTGTCGTCCACGCCTTGAGTGAGAAGAAGTGCAGAGAAGCCGTCAGTTTTTACATCTAGCCCCCATATTATACACATGATCCCAGTACGACAGCTGCCGTCTGCTATTTTCTGTCTTGTCTTTATAGGGGGGTTTTGGTGGCGTGACCTCTGACCTGTGCGGACAATCTGGACACTTTACCCCCTGGATTATGCACGGGCTCCGGCGCTTTCCATTGTCTGAACTTTCCTCCTATCACCTACAAGTAAAGACATCTCCCTATAGAGAAACCTTCCAACCGCAAGAAAATCCAAATGATCGACTCACGCTGGAAATTCTACTTAACTTGTTGCTGCGGCAGTCATGGGAAGAGCTGGCAGCTGAGAAGACCGGAACCTTCACGCCATTTATGGCTGCCCATTATATCCCCTCACATAGAGGACAGATCCCAGCTCTGTGCTGATGAGGCAAAGAAGGCAGGAATAGATCAGACCAAAGATGGCGTCTCTTAATCTGATACTGGAGTGAGGACTGTTCCTTCTATCTGGAGGCGCTCTCTCTATATACTAACAGACACACAAAACAAAATCAATTTCTATGCCCCTCAATGTGTTAGTTGTAACTGGTGGAAAGATCTTAAAATGCAGCCAATGGGGTCCCTGCTGTCAGCGAGATGAACCTACAAGTCTCCATAGTCTTCTGGCCGCTCCTCGGGGGCAGTCATGGGAGGTCCCTGGTAGACATATAATAGAATGCGAGGCATAGGGGGTCACCACATGCAGCACTTCACTCACCGTCCACCAGGCCACCCCTGTCCTCAAGACTACGCTCTTGTTTCTTGGTCTTCCGGATCTGAGGTCTCGGGGTAACAGACGGAAAATCTTTGTAGTAATTTTCCAATACAAACAGTGCGCATCTCTGGAGACTAAACACAGGATATACAAAAGTTACTTATATATACTACATACCCCGGATACACAACCTATAGATGGAGATCTCTGTATATAGAGCACATGTGATATACACCAGTTACTTATATATACTACATACCCCGGATACACAACCTATAGATGGAGATCTCTGTATATAGAGCACATGTGATATACACCAGTTACTTATATATAATACATACTCCGGATACACAACCTATAGATGGAGATCTCTGTATATAGAAGACATGTGGTATACACCAGTTACTTATATATACTACATACCCCGGATACACAACCTATAGCTGGAGATCTCTGTATATAGAACCCATGTGATATACACCAGTTACTTATATATACTACATACCCCGGATACACAACCTATAGATAGAGATCTCTGTATATAGAGCACATGTGATATACACCAGTTACTTATATATACTACATACCCCGGATACACAACCTATAGATAGAGATCTCTGTATATAGAACACATGTGATATACACCAGTTACTTATATATACTACATACCCCGGATACACAACCTATAGATGGAGATCTCTGTATATAGAGCACATGTGATATACACCAGTTACTTATATATATTACATATCCCGGATACACAACCTATAGATGGAGATCTCTGTATATAGAGCACATGTGATATACACCAGTTACTTATATATATATTACATATCCCGGATACACAACCTATAGATGGAGATCTCTGTATATAGAGCACATGTGATATACACCAGTTACTTATATATACTACATACCCCGGATACACAACCTATAGATAGAGATCTCTGTATATAGAACACATGTGATATACACCAGTTACTTATATATACTACATACCCCGGATACACAACCTATAGATGGAGATCTCTGTATATAGAGCACATATGGTATTCACCAGTTACTTATACAGTGAAGGAAATAAGTATTTGATCCCTTGCTGATTTTGTAAGTTTGCCCACTGTCAAAGACATGAAAAGTCTAGAATTTTTAGGCTAGGTTAATTTTACCAGTGAGAGATAGATTATATATAAAAAAAAGAAGAAAATCACATTGTCCAAATTATATATATTTATTTGCATTGTGCACAGAGAAATAAGTATGTGACCCCCTACCAACCATTAAGAGTTCAGCCTCCTCCAGACCAGTTACTGCTCCAAATCAACTTGGTGCCTGCATTATAGACAGCTCTTACATGGTCACCTGTATAAAAGACTCCTGTCCACAGACTCAATGATCAGTCTGACTCTAACCTCTACAACATGGGCAAGACCAAAGAGCTTTCTAAGGATGTCAGGGACAAGATCATAGACCTGCGCAAGGCTGGAATGGGCTACAAAACCATAAGTAAGACGCTGGGTGAGAAGGAGACAACTGTTGGTGCAATAGTAAGAAAATGGAAGACATACAAAATGACTGTCAATCCACATCGATCTGGGGCTCCATGCAAAATCTCACCTCGTGGGGTATCCTTGATCCTGAGGAAGGTGAGAGCTCAGCCGAAAACTACACGGGGGGAACTTGTTAATGATCTCAAGGCAGCTGGGACCACAGTCACCAAGAAAACCATTGGTAACACATTACAATCCAGCAGTGCCCGCAAGGTCCCCCTGCTCAAGAAGGCACATGTACAGGCCCCTCTGAAGTTTGCAAATGAACATCTGGATGATTCTGAGAGTGATTGGGAGAAGGTGCTGTGGTCAGATGGGACTAAAATTGAGCTCTTTGGCATTAACTCTACTCGCCGTGTTTGGAGGAAGAGAAATGCTGCCTATGACCCAAAGAACACCGTCCCCACTGTCAAGCATGGAGGTGGAAACATTATGTTTTGGGGGTGTTTCTCTGCTAAGGGCACAGGACTACTTCACCGCATCAATGGGAGAATGGATGGAGCCATGTACCGTCAAATCCTGATTGACAACCTCCTTCCCTCCACCAGGACATTAAAAATGGCTCGTGGCTGGGACTTCCAGCACGACAATGACCCGAAGCATACAGCCAAGGCAACAAAGGAGTGGCTCAAAAAGAAGCACATTAAGGTCATGGAGTGACCTAGCCAGTCTCCAGACCTTAATCCCATCGAAAACTTATGGAGGGAGCTGAAGATCTGAGTTGCCAAGCGACAGCCTCGAAATCTTGATGATTTACAGATGATCTGCAAAGAGGAGTGGGCCAAAATTCCATCTAACATGTGTGCAAACCTCATCATCAACTACAAAAAACGTCTGACTGCTGTGCTTGCCAACAAGGGTTTTGCCACCAAGTATTAAGTCTTGTTTGCCAAAGGGATCAAATACTTATTTCTCTGTGCACAATGCAAATAAATATATATAATTTTGGCAATGTGATTTTCTTCTTTTTTTTTTATATAATCTATCTCTCACTGGTAAAATTAACCTAGCCTAAAAATTCTAGACTGTTCATGTCTTTGACAGTGGGCAAACTTACAAAATCAGCAAGGGATCGAATACTTATTTCCTTCACTGTATATATACTACATACCCCGGATACACAACCTATAGATGGAGATCTCTGTATATAGAGCACATGTGGTATACACCAGTTACTTATATATATTACATACCCCGGATACACAACCTATAGATGGAGATCTCTGTATATAGAGCACATGTGATATACACCAGTTACTTATATATACTACATACCCCGGATACACAACCTATAGATGGAGATCTCTGTATATAGAGCACATGTGATATACACCAGTTACTTATATATACTACATACCCCGGATACACAACCTATAGATAGAGATCTCTGTATATAGAGCACATGGGATATACACCAGTTACTTATATATACTACATATCCCGGATACACAACCTATAGATGGAGATCTCTGTATATAGAGCACATGTGGTATACACCAGTTACTTATATATATACTACATACCCCGGATACACAACCTATAGATGGAGATCTCTGTATATAGAGCACATGTGATATACACCAGTTACTTATATATACTACATATCCCGGATACACAACCTATAGATAGAGATCTCTGTATATAGAACACATGTGATATACACCAGTTACTTATATATACTACATACCCCGGATACACAACCTATAGATGGATATCTCTGTATATAGAGCACATGTGATATACACCAGTTACTTATATATACTACATACCCCGGATACACAACCTATAGATGGAGATCTCTGTATATAGAGCACATGTGATATACACCAGTTACTTATATATATTACATATCCCGGATACACAACCTATAGATAGAGATCTCTGTATGTAGAGCACATGTGATATACACCAGTTACTTATATATACTACATACCCCGGATACACAACCTATAGATAGAGATCTCTGTATATAGAGCACATGTGATATACACCAGTTACTTATATATATTACATACCCCGGATACACAACCTATAGATGGAGATCTCTGTATATAGAGCACATGTGATATACACCAGTTACTTATATATACTACATACCCCGGATACACAACCTATAGATAGAGATCTCTGTATATAGAGCACATGGGATATACACCAGTTACTTATATATACTACATATCCCGGATACACAACCTATAGATGGAGATCTCTGTATATAGAGCACATGGGATATACACCAGTTACTTATATATATTACATACCCCGGATACACAACCTATAGATGGAGATCTCTGTATATAGAACACATGTGATATACACCAGTTACTTATATATATACTACATACCCCGGATACACAACCTATAGATGGAGATCTCTGTATATAGAGCACACGTGATATACACCAGTTACTTATATATACTACATATCCCGGATACACAACCTATAGATGGTGATCTCTGTATATAGAGCACATGTGGTATACACCAGTTACTTATATATACTACATACCCCGGATACACAACCTATAGATAGAGATCTCTGTATATAGAACACATGTGATATACACCAGTTACTTATATATACTACATACCCCGGATACACAACCTATAGATAGAGATCTCTGTATATAGAGCACATGTGATATACACCAGTTACTTATATATATTACATACCCCGGATACACAACCTATAGATGGAGATCTCTGTATATAGAACACATGTGATATACACCAGTTACTTATATATATTACATATCCCGGATACACAACCTATAGATGGAGATCTCTGTATATAGTGCACATGTGATATACACCAGTTACTTATATATACTACATACCCCGGATACACAACCTATAGATGGAGATCTCTGTATATAGAGCACATGTGATATACACCAGTTACTTATATATATTACATACCCCGGATACACAACCTATAGATGGAGATCTCTGTATATAGAGCACATGTGATATACACCAGTTACTTATATATATTACATACCCCGGATACACAACCTATAGATGGAGATCTCTGTATATAGAGCACATGTGATATACACCAGTTACTTATATATATTACATACCCCGGATACACAACCTATAGATGGAGATCTCTGTATATAGAGCACATGTGATATACACCAGTTACTTATATATATTACATACCCCGGATACACAACCTATAGATGGAGATCTCTGTATATAGAGCATATGGGATATACACCAGTTACTTATATATATTACATACCCCGGATACACAACCTATAGATGGAGATCTCTGTATATAGTGCACATGTGATATACACCAGTTACTTATATATATTACATACCCCGGATACACAACCTATAGATGGAGATCTCTGTATATAGAAGACATGTGGTATACACCAGTTACTTATATATATACTACATACCCCGGATACACAACCTATAGATAGAGATCTCTGTATATAGAGCACATGTGATATACACCAGTTACTTATATATATACTACATACCCCAGATACACAACCTATAGATGGAGATCTCTGTATATAGAGCACATGTGATATACACCAGTTACTTATATATATACTACATACCCCAGATACACAACCTATAGATGGAGATCTCTGTATATAGAGCACATGTGATATACACCAGTTACTTATATATATACTACATACCCCGGATACACAACCTATAGATGGAGATCTCTGTATATAGAGCACATGTGATATACACCAGTTACTTATATATACTACATACCCCGGATACACAACCTATAGATGGAGATCTCTGTATATAGAGCACATGTGATATACACCAGTTACTTATATATACTACATACCCCGGATACACAACCTATAGATGGAGATCTCTGTATATAGAGCACACGTGATATACACCAGTTACTTATATATACTACATACCCCGGATACACAACCTATAGATAGAGATCTCTGTATATAGAGCACATGTGATATACACCAGTTACTTATATATACTACATACCCCGGATACACAACCTATAGCTGGAGATCTCTGTATATAGAGCACATGTGATATACACCAGTTACTTATATATATTACATACCCCGGATACACAACCTATAGATGGAGATCTCTGTATATAGAGCACATGTGATATACACCAGTTACTTATATATACTACATATCCCGGATACACAACCTATAGATGGAGATCTCTGTATATAGAGCACATGTGATATACACCAGTTACTTATATATATTACATACCCCGGATACACAACCTATAGATAGAGATCTCTGTATATAGAGCACATGGGATATACACCAGTTACTTATATATACTACATATCCCGGATACACAACCTATAGATAGAGATCTCTGTATATAGAGCACATGTGATATACACCAGTTACTTATATATACTACATACCCCGGATACACAACCTATAGATAGAGATCTCTGTATATAGAGCACATGTGATATACACCAGTTACTTATATATACTACATACCCCGGATACACAACCTATAGATGGAGATCTCTGTATATAGAGCACATGTGATATACACCAGTTACTTATATATACTACATATCCCGGATACACAACCTATAGATAGAGATCTCTGTATATAGAGCACATGGGATATACACTGCATTATGAGAGAGATATTTTCTTCCACATCTGTAAACTTCACATCTCCCACAGCAGAGTTATCTCTGTTCTCGCCAGCAGGGGCAGCAGTGAGATGTGAGTTTCTGCAGCCTGAGAGCTGGTGGGAAAACGGCATTATGAGTGCAGCTCTGGAGGTGACTGGAGTATGATATGATTTAAGGCATGGTGAGTTACAGAAGAAGGCAGAGAAGGTGCTGGGTAATTGTGATGCAACATTACCTGACTCTCCCTATCGTGTAGCTGCGGGCCTCCCCATCACTGCTTCGCACAACCTTGAGGATGTAGAACGGCTGCAGCTGCCTTATCTCCAGCAGAACCACCGCCAGGTAATGGATGAAGATAAACGCGTCCACGAGGGACACCGTATACTGCACCACGCTCAGCAGGTTCCGCTCATGCTGCCCAAGGATCCTCACCACGTAGAACAGCCAATAGGAGACCAGGAAGAGACTGAGCAGCAGAAGGAGGAGGGCGCGGAACTCCACCAGACGTGGCAGAACGCAACGAGGGCTCCGAAAGAAAACAGCCCAAGACCCCAGGACTATGAACAGAAGCTTAAAGGCAACCGAGATGTAAAGCCCCTCACAGATAACTCCGCAGGGCTCCAGCTCAGACCCCCACAGCACCTGGGGCAGCGTAATGAACAATGGTGGGGTCAGGACGGTGAGTGCGGACAGGACACAGAACAGGTAGAAGCCCAGGATAGTCCATGTGTCCGGCCTAGTGCGCGGAGCTTCTCCCGATCCTCGTCTAGGAACCAACTCCTCCAGGGATGCGCTACGTTCAGAGGTCACCGCAGTGGTCGTATCTGCCCAGTAGTCATCCTAACGATGGAAACAGGACAAATTAGATAATAGATAGATAGATAGATAGATAGATAGATAGATAGATAGATAGATAGATAGATAGATAGATAGATAGATAGATAGATAGATAGATAGATAGATAGATAGATAGATATGAGATAGATAGATATGAGATAGATAGAGAGATATGAGATAGATAGAGAGATATGAGATAGATAGATAGATATGAGATAGATAGATAGATAGATAGATAGATAGATAGATAGATAGATAGATAGATAGATAGATAGATAGATTCCCACCTGCCCCTCCTCCTCTTCTTCCCCTCTTCCAGAGTCCCCCACAGGTAACAGATATTCATTTGTTGGTTCTTCAATGGTAACAGCTTTATGGCCCTCATGGCTTCTAGATATAAATAAAAGCTTCTGTTACACGTTACATAGATAATTCCACATATTGTTCCAGCTTTGGACTCTAAAGGAAAACTTGTCCTGAGATTGTGGCGTCATCTGACAACTGCAATGACATCCAACCACTCCGTGTATAGTGTGTAGGTATTAATAAATGATTGGTGGAATTAATAGATGGGTGGAGGTATTAATAGATGGGCGGAGGTATTAATAGATGGGCGGTGGTATTAATAGATGGGTGGAGGTATTAATAGATGGGTGGTGGTATTAATAGATGGGTGGAGGTATTAATAGATGGGTGGTGGTATTAATAGATGGGTGGTGGTATTAATAGATGATTGGTGGAATTGATAGATGGGCGGAGGTATTGATAGATGGGCGGAGGTATTGATAGATGGGCGGAGGTATTGATAGATGGGCGGAGGTATTGATAGATGGGCGGAGGTATTAATAGATGGGTGGTGGTATTAATAGATGGGTGGTGGTATTAATAGATGATGATTGGTGGAATTGATAGATGGGCGGAGGTATTGATAGATGGGCGGAGGTATTGATAGATGGGCGGAGGTATTGATAGATGGGCGGAGGTATTGATAGATGGGCGGAGGTATGGATAGATGGGCGGAGGTATTGATAGATGGGTGGAGGTATTAATAGATGGGTGGTGGTATTAATAGATGATTGGTGGAATTGATAGATGGGCGGAGGTATTGATAGATGGGCGGAGGTATTGATAGATGGGCGGAGGTATTGATAGATGGGCGGAGGTATTGATAGATGGGCGGAGGTATGGATAGATGGGCGGAGATATGGATAGATGGGCGGAGGTATGGATAGATGGGCGGAGGTATGGATAGATGGGCGGAGGTATTAAGAGATGGGCGGAGGTATGGATAGATGGGTGGAGGTATTGATAGATGGGTGGAGGTATTAAGAGATGGGCGGAGGTATTAAGAGATGGGCGGAGATATTAATAGATTGGCAGAGGTATTGATAGATGGGCGGAGGTATGGATAGATGGGCGGAGGTATTGATAGATGGGCGGAGGTATTAAGAGATGGGCGGAGATATTAATAGATTGGCGGAGGTATTGATAGATGGGCGGAGGTATGGATAGATGGATGGTGGTATTAATAGATGGGTGGAGGTATTAATAGATGGGTGGAAGTATAAATAGATGGGTGGAAGTATAAATAGATGGGTGGAAGTATAAATAGATGGGTGTTGGCATTAATAGATGGGTGGTGGCATTAATAGATGGGTGGTGGCATTAATAGATGGGTGGTGGCATTAATAGATGGGTGGAGGTATTAATAGATGGGTGGAGGTATTAATAGATGGGTGGGGGTATTAATAGATGGGTGGGGGTATTAATAGATGGGTGGAGGTATAAATAGATGGGTGGAGGTATAAATAGATGGGTGGTGGTATTAATAGATGGGTGGAGGTATTAATAGATGGGTGAAGGTATTAATTGATGATTGGTATTAATAGATGGGTGGAAGTATAAATAGATGGGTGGTGGTATTAATAGATGATTGGTGGTATTAATAGATGGGTGGAAGTATAAATAGATGGGTGGTGGTATTAATGGATGGGTGGAGGTATTAATAGATGGGTGGAGGTATTAATTGATGGGTGGAGGTATTAATTGATGGGTGGAGGTATTAATAGATGGGTGGAGGTATTAATAGATGGGTGGTGGTATTAATAGATGGGTGGTGGTATTAATAGATGATTGGTGGTATTAATAGATGGGTGCAGGTATTAATAGATGGGTGCAGGTATTAATAGATGGGTGCAGGTATTAATAGATGGGTGCAGGTATTAATAGATGGGTGGAAGTATTAATAGATGGGTGGAGGTATTAATAGATGGGTGGTGGTATTAATAGATGGGTGGAGGTATTAATAGATGGGTGGAGGTATTAATAGATGGGTGGAGGTATTAATAGATGGGTGGAGGTATTAATAGATGGGTGGAGGTATTAATAGATGGGTGGAGGTATTAATAGATGGGTGGTGGTATTAATAGATGGGTGGAGGTAATAATAGATGGGCGGAGGTATTAATAGATGGGCGGAGGTATTAATAGATGGGTGGTGGTATTAATAGATGGATGGAGGTATTAATAGATGGGTGGAGGTATTAATAGATGGGCGTAGGTATTAATAGATGGGTGGTGGTAATAATAGATGGGTGGAGGTATTAATAGATGGGTGGAGGTATTATTAGATGGGTGGAGGTATTATTAGATGGGTGGAGGTATTATTAGATGGGTGGAGGTATTATTAGATGGGTGGTGGTATTAATAGATGATTGGTGGTATTAATAGATGGGTGGAAGTATAAATAGATGGGTGGTGGTATTAATAGATGGTTGGTGGTATTAATAGATGGGTGGTGGTATTAATAGATGGTTGGTGGTATTAATAGATGGGTGGTGGTATTAATAGATGGGTGGTGGTATTAATAGATGCATTGGATTGCATTTATGATAGGGGTGATGGGTGGGGGAGAGAAGGATCAGTAGATGAATGGATGGTGATGAAGAAAATAGAGTGATGAGTGGATGGATGACTGAAATTAAGAAGGGATTGTAGACAGATGGAGTGATGGTAGATGTATGAATACATGGATTATTGTTGCTTTAGGAGAGAGAAAGATGGAGGGAAGGACGTGTGAATGGATGTCGGAAACTAGAGAAAGGAACGGATGAAGCAAAATGAGTGAAGGATGATGGAAGGAGGAGTAGATGGAGAGATGGATGGGGAATGGAGAGGTAGATGGATGGAGGAAGGTACATAAAAAAGTAGATGAATAGAGGGACAACTAGATGTAGGGATGGACGGATGGAGGATGAGGTGGACGGATGGATAGACGGTGGGGTGGATGGATGAATGGATGAATGGAGGGTTGGGTGTATGGAGGGTGGGATGGATGGAGGGATGGTGGGGTGGACAGATAGATGAAGGGTGGGGTGGACGGATGGATGGAGAGCTGCGTGGGTGGATGGAGCGTGGGATGGATGGATGGTGGGGTGGAGGGCTGGGTGGATTGAGTGTGGGGTGGATGGATGGATGGATGGTGGGGTGGATGGATGAATGGAGGGCTGGGTGTATGGAGGGTGGGATGAATGGATGGATGGTGGGGTGGACAGATGGATGAAAGGTGGGGGGGATGGATGGATGGAGAGCTGGGTGGGTGGATGGAGCGTGGGATGGATGGATGGTGGGGTGGAGGGCTGGGTGGATTGAGTGTGGGGTGGATGGATGCTGGGGTGGACGAATGGATGGAGGGCTGGACGGATGGATGGAGGGCTGGGTGGATGGTGGGTGGGGTGGACGAATGGATGGTGGGGTGAGTGGAAGGATGGAGGGCTGGGTGGATGGAGAGTGGGGTTGACGGATGGATGGATGGATGGATGGATGGATGGATGGATGGAGTGGACGGATGGATGGAGTGGACGGATGGATGGTGGGGTGGATGGATGGATGGATGGACGGATGGATGGAGGGCTGGGTGGATGGATGGTGGGGTGGGTGGATGGAGGGCTGGGTGGATGGAGTGGACGGATGGATGGTGGGGTGGGTGGATGGATGGATGGATGGATGGAGGGCTGGGTGGATGGAGGGCTGGGTGGATGGTGGGGTGGATGGATGGATGGATGGAGGGTGGGGTTGGACGGTTGGATGGAGAGAACAAGGGATGGATTGATAGAGGGATGGATGGAGGGATAGATGAAGAGGTGGAGGGATGGATGGATGGGGAGATGGGTGGAGGGAGAAGACATTAATGGTGGATTGGTTGAGACACATGGAGGGTGAAGTAAATGAGGTAGGGGGAGGCAGCAGGTTGAGGACAGCCTGGGCGGCCCACCTCTCACAGATGACTTTGTTGTGCGTGTATCCGGCTTCCATTCCTGTAACAGAAAACACAATCAGTTTCTGGGCAGAGAACATGGGGCAGATCTACAACATCTCATGTGTGGGGGGTATAACGGGGACATGACCCCATCATGACGGATAATGTTAAGCAGCAGGACAAGGTGCGGTGCACTGGGGGCCGCGTAGATTTGCTCTGGACTTTCTGCAGTAAATATTAACAACCACAGAAGATTCCAGACATTCCTGAGAAATAAGCTCCGGGCTCAGCGCACTGTGACCTTTCACCTGCGCCTCTGTCTCGTCTCACCTGTAAATCCACCACCTGCTGATAACACCTCAATGCTCTGATTCTCCCTTCAACCTCTGACATAATGCTCTGCTCCCCGGCTTCCGGACAGCACCCCCAACACGACACCTCCCAGCCTGTACAATATACAACTTTCCTTTACATCAGGAGGGTTCTGGGCCATTACATTCAGGGTGAAGATATTATGTTTCCCCTTGACCAAGTGGGATCCCTGTTGATGCTGAGCTGCAGAAGCCAACCCCTTAATCCTGACTGATCGTGTACCCCAAAGCCTCATGATGATACATTTAGCTCTCGGCAGAAGTACCAGTGAGCTACAGGTGTAGATTGTGGCTTCCTATAGCAAGAGGGAAATAAAAACAAGGGCACCAGCTCATGGAGAAGAGATGAAGGCCCTCAGATCATGAAGAACATGCAGAGCAGGTTCTCCTGGCCCCAGAACAAGAAAAACACTAGACGCAAACAATCCCTGATCCCAGTGGGGAGTTTAGAGTCGCCCTGGTGGCATCCATCTATCTGCATATCCAAGAGGACAGGACCACGATGTCGGCAGTCCATACTTCTTTATTGCTTCCTTAATACCAACTGTTCAACATTTCTGCCACTATGCCTCTAGCTGGTCATCACTCCACCAGTAACAGCACCTTAAATAGTATAGGATGATATGTCTAGTTGATGTCTAGTAGGTCATGTACGTGGAGTCAGTAGAAGATGCCGTCCTACATGTAAAGCTCTGCAGTTCTGCTCAATAGATGACAAATCTGCAGAAGGGGAGACGTGCTGGAAGACATCCTGAGCTGTTCAACCTCCTCCTAGTGCCATCTATCATGCTGTGACTATTGGATAACCCTGGACAGACATAACATTATGTGCATGGATGACGGCGCCCGATGTCGGTGAAGGGTTTATACTGGACAAACAGGAGCAGAGAGTTTCTGGTGACATCCCATTACTTAGTCTTAACTCCCCCGAGCTCATAAGAGGGGCTATCACTTATAGGTAGGGAGGAAACAGCAAAATGTAAGAGGTAGGCTAGTCCTGAAGGGCTAAGTGGCTCAGAACAGTGCCCCTTCTCATGAGCTCCCTGAAGTCCTGCTTTCAGACTTCCACCATTTCCAAGACCATTATTTATAGCCATAGATCATACAATCTACAAGATAAAAGAGTAAACCTGAAAACAGATTTGAACCCAGATGTCATCGGCTTCATGAAGGGGCTGAACATATTCACATGTCTACTGGTAAAAATGGTCTTGTAAATGTCATGGACATTGGACTCCACATTTGGTCTCATCCAGCTCTTTCAGACTGCCGGAAGAACTTCAAGGCAGATGGTCTATCCTCATATGATAAACATGAGGACGCAGCTCTAGCAGGGTGGCACAGATGAAAATTGTTGGGTCTGAAGAAGTCCAACCAGTGGCCAAAATAAATAGTCAAGATCTTTATGTCAAGAGGGGTGCGTGGACCCACTGGGCCGTACCGCCGTAGCAGGATAGCAGCTGGCCAACAGGATACCAAGTCAAAGTCTATAGTTCGACTAAGGGTACCTGTGGTAACTTCAGACAGTAGTGATGGTAGGCTGGATGGGACCTTGGACGCAGGCAGACACCTGGCTTGGTGTAACATTGATGGCGGAGTATGCGGCACAACACGACTCCAATTCTCTATGGCAAAACACAACTCCAACACTCAATAGCACAGGAACAAGGTAGCACGGTACACAGGATACAGTTAGCAGGTACGGGAACACTGGGAACTGGAAAACACTAAGGGACCATTTGCAAAGGCTAACACGGGTAAACACAACAATACTCAGGCAATGAGAGAAAGAGCAGGGCCCTTCTTATAGTCCAGGGTGAGTATGGGCTAATTACATATTACGGGACACCGCAGAATGAAGCAGAAGTGAGCGCTGGCGTCTCCTGAGAAGGAGATGCGGGCCAGCGCTCGCAGATCTATGGCTGTGGCCGTCGGGAGGTGACTAATCCCGACGGCCCGTGGCCATAGGTGTTTACATCCTCTATCCATCCACAACTATTCATGGACTTCATGACTGATTGGCCTCCTCTGGCTGTACTGTCATTGTGGATGTAGAAGAATAGCTTTACTAAACAGGCCCATACTCTGCATGCCCACTATGGCCACTTCTTCACTTCAACCTCCACCTCAGTGGATTAAAAGAACAAATACCCTACAGTTCAAAAAGAAAAAAAAGAAAAAATATTTTCCAAAACATACCAGGCACTCTTTGGGATGAGAATAATTTTATACATTTTTATTAAATTCCATATAAAAATATATTTTAAAGATTTTTCATATATAAATATATCTCTTTCCTCTTTTATCCAGAATACAAAGATTTTTTATAGGAAAAGAAAAGGGTTTGAGAAAACACATTTGTGTCACACTAGATGTACAGAATTGAAAAAATGTCTCTTGGCCAGGATCCCAACTCAGACTTTTATAACATTACTTCATCCCCCTAAACACAATGACATGTCATGATGAGATATCTAGGGAATACGTGTTCTATACACAAGCCATGATCAGACCCATATAAGAGATTAGCTAGAAGAACCGGTTCTGAGGATTTTTTATCCAGACACCATTGGTCTCCGTTCACACTTGCGCTTTTTTCTTTTTTTCTTCTTTCTTTTTCCTCCTTCTTTTCTAATTTTGATCCGAAAACAACAGAGACAGTTCCTCTTGTGTGATAGCAATGCAATTATATATAGGGAGTTAAATATTCATTTTTAAATCTTCCTATACTCGGGGGCAGCCGAGATTTCACCCAAAGGTGAGCAAATTTAAGCAATGGAGCACACTCCTACATTTAAGAGTCGGAATCCTGCTATGCTGGTATCCACGTTACATTTTTATTCAGACACCATTGGTCTCAGTTCACACTTGCATTTTTTGCTTTTTCCTCCTTCTTTTAGAATTTTGGTCCGAAACCAACAGAAGCAGTTCCTCTTATATAATAGCCATGCAAATATAGATAAAGAGTTGAATACTCATCTTTATGTTGATCTCGCAACTCAAGGTGGACTGAAAGTTCACTCTTTTTCACTGTGTTCCTCCTCCTGGAGCAATTGTAGGGTTAAGGCAGATTTTAGAAATATATCAATCGGGTTTTTCACCCCTTCGATCTCATCATTGGCAGATCACAATTCCCACATGGAAGGTTCTCCTTATATCCACTCCATCCACGGTCAATCCTTATGTTGAATAGCTTGGATCTTCCTATACTCGGGGGCAGCCGAGGTTTCACCCAAGGTGAGCAAATGATAGCAATGGAACACACTCCTCATTGGAGAGTCGGTATCGGGATATGCTGGTATCCACGTTGGTTTTTTCTGGCAACACTGGAGACTGCAAGACGAGGCCAGGTTGACGTCACTACCTGCCAGGTGTAGACTAATTGATCAGCTGACGCGTTTCATCCCGAACCGGGATTTCCTCAGAGCCATTTCGTGAGTTCAGTAAAGTCTGGCATCTTTATAGTGCCAAATTTAAAGGGAACTGGACCCCTATGTAAAAATATTACATTCAGTACTCATAGAATCCAATGATTCAGATCCAAAACGTCCAATTATACACATGATTTATCCATATTTATAGATTCCCCTCAGTATTTCATCCAACATTTCTATCCAGGAATATACACATATATATATAAAATACCAAAACATATACACACAGTACATTGCAAGTCAATTCCCATTTTTTTGAATTCAGAAAAATTCATTTATCCCTAAAAACCCATTAGTGATCAGCAGTGTCTATAATAAATAAAATAACAGAAAATTATATAAATAATAAATAAGAAAATAAAAATAAAAAAATTAATAAATAAAAATAAATCAAAAATCCAAAATATGAAATAAATGAAATAATTATGAGAGATCCAGGATGCATTTCAGATGGTATAACACGAATGTGACGCTGCGCCTGTCAACGGACTGTCCATAAAGTACCTATTTATTACAGGAATATGATAGTGTCCCGCTCATTTTTATCTGCCGAAAATCAGGCAAGGCATCCTCTGTACCCGGGTGACAGGGAGTGGGTCCAACCCCGAGAATCTTTCCGGAGGGACCGAGTCCCCATCACCCAGGGACAGAGAACATCCATAGGACCTATCAATTTATCCTGAGAAAAAAAGTATTTATAAAAGGAAAATTAGTTCGCTGGTGCGTGGAAAAATCACGGGACGCTGTTACCCAGCCGGCCCATAAGGATCCACGCAACCCCCACCCAAATGCCAAACCGACAAGATCACTTCCAAAACATAAAGGGATATAAAACAGGCTTTCCCAAATTAGGGCAAAAACGTTTCCGGAATCCAAGGATTTTAATGTCTGTCTCCGAAGGGCAGGGAGCGGGTCCACAACAGATAAAAATCTGTAGGGACCCAGTCCCCACCACTCGGAGGCAGAAAATCATAACAGTTAGTTCTTTATTCATCCCATAAGTCTATTCCTTCCTATTTTCAAGGAGTGAAAAAATATATTTACTTAGATTAGGTCGAATCAAACCATTTGAGAATAGGTCACAAGGTAATCAATCCATTAGAGGTATCCAAAAGACGGGCAATCATATTACACCACAAAGACGCAACCACCAATAAATAGAAGGGGATTATTAATTCAGCAGGTCATAAAAACATATTAAACTTTATTTCATTGTTATATCCCCACCCTCTCTTTAGGAGATGCGCGGCTACCTGGCTCAGGTACATGGATGATGTGCTCCTATGTTGGAAGGGATCGGTGGAAACCCTGGAGGAGTTTATTAATGCCTTGCCTGATTTTCGGCAGATAAAAATGAGCGGGACACTATCATATTCCTGTAATAAATAGGTACTTTATGGACAGTCCGTTGACAGGCGCAGCGTCACATTCGTGTTATACCATCTGAAATGCATCCTGGATCTCTCAGAATTATTTCATTTATTTCATATTTTGGATTTTTGATGTATTTTTATTTATTAATTTTTTTATTTTTATTTTCTTATTTATTATTTATATAATTTTCTGTTATTTTATTTATTATAGACACTGCTGATCACTAATGGGTTTTTAGGGATAAATGAATTTTTCTTAATTCAAAAAAATGGGAATTGACTTGCAATGTACTGTGTGTATATGTTTTGGTATTTTATATATATGTGTATATTCCTGGATAGAAATGTTGGATGAAATACTGAGGGGAATCTATAAATATGGATAAATCATGTGTATAATTGGACGTTTTGGATCTGAATCATTGGATTCTATGAGCACTGAATGTCATATTTTTACATAGGGGTCCAGTTCCCTTTAAATTTGGCACTATAAAGATGCCAGACTTTACTGAACTCACGAAATGGCTCTGAGGAAATCCCGGTTCGGGATGAAACGCGTCAGCTGATCAATTAGTCTACACCTGGCAGGTAGTGACGTCAACCTTGCCTCGTCTTGCAGTCTCCAGTGTTGCCAGAAAAAACCAACGTGGATACCAGCATATCCCGATACCGACTCTCCAATGAGGAGCGTGTTCCATTGCTATCATTTGCTCACCTTGGGTGAAACCTCGGCTGCCCCCGAGTATAGGAAGATCCAAGCTATTCAACATAAGGATTGACCGTGGATGGAGTGGATATAAGGAGAACCTTCCATGTGGGAATTGTGATCTGCCAATGATGAGATCGAAGGGGTGAAAAACCCGATTGATATATTTCTAAAATCTGCCTTAACCCTACAATTGCTCCAGGAGGAGGAACACAGTGAAAAAGAGTGAACTTTCAGTCCACCTTGAGTTGCGAGATCAACATAAAGATGAGTATTCAACTCTTTACCTATATTTGCATGGCTATTATAGAAGAGGAATTGCTTCTGTTGGTTTCGGACCAAAATTCTAAAAGAAGGAGGAAAAAGCAAAAAATGCAAGTGTGAACTGAGACCAATGGTGTCTGAATAAAAATGTAACGTGGATACCAGCATAGCAGGATTCCGACTCTTAAATGTAGGAGCGTGCTCCATTGCTTAAATTTGCTCACCTTTGGGTGAAATCTCGGCTGCCCCCGAGTATAGGAAGATTTAAAAATGAATATTTAACTCCCTATATATAATTGCATTGCTATCACACAAGAGGAACTGTCTCTGTTGTTTTCGGATCAAAATTAGAAAAGAAGGAGGAAAAAGAAAGAAGAAAAAAAGAAAAAAGCGCAAGTGTGAACGGAGACCAATGGTGTCTGGATAAAAAATCCTCAGAACCGGTTCTTCTAGCTAATCTCTTATATGGGTCTGATCATGGCTTGTGTATAGAACACATATTCCCTAGATATCTCATCATGACATGTCAGTGTGTTTAGGGGGATGAAGTAATGTTATAAAAGTCTGAGTTGGGATCCTGGCCAAGAGACATTTTTTCAATTCTGTACATCTAGTGTGACACAAATGTGTTTTCTCAAACCCTTTTCTTTTCCTATAAAAAATCTTTGTATTCTGGATAAAAGAGGAAAGAGATATATTTATATATGAAAAATCTTTAAAATATATTTTTATATGGAATTTAATAAAAATGTATAAAATTATTCTCATCCCAAAGAGTGCCTGGTATGTTTTGGAAAATATATATATTTTTTTTCTTTTTGAATTATTACTCGCCGAAACGGCACCGTGCTATATACGGATTGCATATTTTGGGATTTCTATTAGGTATGGTTTCTAACCATTTCTTTGTGTTTAGCTCAAATACCCTACAGTACTGAAGAGACTTTCACTTTTCTAAACTTTTTTTCATACTTTTGATAGACAAGTGTTTATATAGATAACAGTATTATTATATAGAGAGGAGTGTATATAGATATCAGTATTATTATATAGAGAGGAGTGTATATAGATATCAGTATTAATATATAGAGAGGAGTGTATATAGATATCAGTATTATTATATAGAGAGGAGTGTATATAGATATCAGTATTATTATATAGAGAGGAGTGTATATAGATATCAGTATTATTATATAGAGGAGTGTATATAGATATCAGTATTATTATATAGAGAGGAGTGTATATAGATATCAGTATTATTATATAGAGAGGAGTGTATATAGATATCAGTATTATTATATAGAGAGGAGTGTATACAGATATCAGTATTATTATATAGAGGAGTGTATATAGATATCAGTATTATTATATAGAGAGGAGTGTATATAGATATCAGTATTATTATATAGAGAGGAGTGTATATAGATATCAGTATTATTATATAGAGGAGTGTATATAGATATCAGTATTATTATATATAGAGAGGAGTGTATATAGATATCAGTATTATTATATATAGAGGAGTGTATATAGATATCAGTATTATTATATAGAGAGGAGTGTATATAGATATCAGTATTATTATATAGAGAGGAGTGTATATAGATATCAGTATTATTATATAGAGAGGAGTGTATATAGATATCAGTATTATTATATAGAGAGGAGTGTATATAGATATCAGTATTATTATATAGAGAGGAGTGTATATAGATATCAGTATTATTATATAGAGAGGAGTGTATATAGATATCAGTATTATTATATAGAGGAGTATATATAGATATCAGTATTATTATATAGAGAGGAGTGTATACAGATATCAGTATTATTATATAGAGAGGAGTGTATATAGATATCAGTATTATTATATATAGAGGAGTGTATATAGATATCAGTATTATTATATAGAGAGGAGTGTATATAGATATCAGTATTATTATATAGAGAGGAGTGTATATAGATATCAGTATTAATATATAGAGAGGAGTGTATATAGATATCAGTATTATATATAGAGAGGAGTGTATATAGATATCAGTATTATTATATAGAGAGGAGTGTATATAGATATCAGTATTATTATATATAGAGGAGTATATATAGATATCAGTATTATTATATAGAGAGGAGTGTATATAGATATCAGTATTATTATATAGAGAGGAGTGTATATAGATATCAGTATTATTATATAGAGAGGAGTGTATATAGATATCAGTATTATTATATAGAGAGGAGTGTATATAGATATCAGTATTATTATATATAGAGAGGAGTGTATATAGATATCAGTATTATTATATATAGAGGAGTGTATATAGATATCAGTATTATTATATATAGAGGAGGGTATATAGATATCAGTATTATTATATAGAGAGGAGTGTATACAGATATCAGTATTATTATATAGAGAGGAGTGTATATAGATATCAGTATTATTATATATAGAGAGGAGTGTATATAGATATCAGTATTATTATATATAGAGGAGTGTATATAGATATCAGTATTATTATATATAGAGGAGGGTATATAGATATCAGTATTATTATATAGAGAGGAGTGTATACAGATATCAGTATTATTATATAGAGAGGTGTGTATACAGATATCAGTATTATTATATAGAGAGGAGTGTATATAGATATCAGTATTATTATATAGAGAGGAGTGTATATAGATATCAGTATTATTATATAGAGAGGAGTGTATATAGATATCAGTATTATTATATAGAGAGGAGTGTATATAGATATCAGTATTATTATATAGAGAGGAGTGTATATAGATATCAGTATTATTATATAGAGAGGAGTGTATATAGATATCAGTATTATTATATAGAGAGGAGTGTATATAGATATCAGTATTATTATATATAGAGAGGAGTGTATATAGATATCAGTATTATTATATAGAGAGGAGTGTATATAGATATCAGTATTATTATATAGAGAGGAGTGTATATAGATATCAGTATTATTATATATAGAGGAGTGTATACAGATATCAGTATTATTATATAGAGAGGAGTGTATATAGATATCAGTATTATTATATAGAGGAGTGTATATAGATATCAGTATTATTATATAGAGAGGAGTGTATATAGATATCAGTATTATTATATAGAGGAGTGTATATAGATATCAGTATTATTATATACAGGAGTGTATACAGATATCAGTATTATTATATAGAGAGGAGTGTATATAGATATCAGTATTATTATATAGAGAGGAGTGTATATAGATATCAGTATTATTATATAGAGGAGTGTATATAGATATCAGTATTATTATATAGAGGAGTGTATATAGATATCAGTATTATTATATAGAGAGGAGTGTATATAGATATCAGTATTATTATATAGAGAGGAGTGTATATAGATATCAGTATTATTATATAGAGAGGAGTGTATATAGATATCAGTATTATTATATAGAGAGGAGTGTATATAGATATCAGTATTATTATATAGAGAGGAGTGTATATAGATATCAGTATTATTATATAGAGAGGAGTGTATATAGATATCAGTATTATTATATAGAGAGGAGTGTATATAGATATCAGTATTATTATATAGAGAGGAGTATATATAGATATCAGTATTATTATATAGAGGAGTATATATAGATATCAGTATTATTATATAGAGAGGAGTGTATATAGATATCAGTATTATTATATAGAGAAGAGTGTATATAGATATCAGTATTATTATATATAGAGGAGTGTATATAGATATCAGTATTATTATATAGAGAGGAGTGTATATAGATATCAGTATTATTATATAGAGAGGAGTGTATATAGATATCAGTATTATTATATACAGGAGTGTATACAGATATCAGTATTATTATATATAGAGAGGAGTGTATATAGATATCAGTATTATTATATAGAGAGGAGTGTATATAGATATCAGTATTATTATATAGAGAGGAGTGTATATAGATATCAGTATTATTATATAGAGAGGAGTGTATATAGATATCAGTATTATTATATAGAGAGGAGTGTATATAGATATCAGTATTATTATATAGAGAGGAGTGTATACAGATATCAGTATTATTATATAGAGAGGAGTGTATATAGATATCAGTATTATTATATAGAGGAGTGTATATAGATATCAGTATTATTATATAGAGGAGTGTATATAGATATCAGTATTATTATATATAGAGAGGAGTGTATACAGATATCAGTATTATTATATAGAGAGGAGTGTATACAGATATCAGTATTATTATATAGAGAGGAGTGTATATAGATATCAGTATTATTATATAGAGGAGTGTATATAGATATCAGTATTATTATATAGAGGAGTGTATATAGATATCAGTATTATTATATAGAGAGGTGTGTATACAGATATCAGTATTATTATATATAGAGAGGAGTGTATATAGATATCAGTATTATTATATAGAGAGGAGTGTATATAGATATCAGTATTATTATATAGAGAGGGGTGTATACAGATATCAGTATTATTATATAGAGAGGAGTGTATATAGATATCAGTATTATTATATAGAGGAGTGTATATAGATATCAGTATTATTATATATAGAGGAGTGTATACAGATATCAGTATTATTATATAGAGGAGTGTATACAGATATCAGTATTATTATATAGAGGAGTGTATATAGATATCAGTATTATTATATAGAGGAGTGTATATAGATATCAGTATTATTATATATAGAGGAGTGTATACAGATATCAGTATTATTATATAGAGAGGAGTGTATATAGATATCAGTATTATTATATAGAGAGGAGTGTATATAGATATCAGTATTATTATATAGAGAGGAGTGTATATAGATGTCAGTATTATTATATAGAGAGGAGTGTATATAGATATCAGTATTATTATATATAGAGAGGAGTGTATATAGATATCAGTATTATTATATAGAGAGGAGTGTATATAGATATCAGTATTATTATATAGAGAGGAGTGTATATAGATATCAGTATTATTATATATAGAGAGGAGTGTATACAGATATCAGTATTATTATATAGAGAGGAGTGTATATAGATATCAGTATTATTATATAGAGAGGAGTGTATATAGATATCAGTATTATTATATATAGAGAGGAGTGTATACAGATATCAGTATTATTATATAGAGAGGAGTGTATATAGATATCAGTATTATTATATAGAGAGGAGTGTATATAGATATCAGTATTATTATATATAGAGAGGAGTGTATATAGATATCAGTATTATTATATAGAGAGGAGTGTATATAGATATCAGTATTATTATATAGAGAGGAGTGTATATAGATATCAGTATTATTATATATAGAGAGGAGTGTATACAGATATCAGTATTATTATATAGAGAGGAGTGTATATAGATATCAGTATTATTATATATAGAGGAGTATATATAGATATCAGTATTATTATATAGAGAGGAGTGTATATAGATATCAGTATTATTATATATAGAGAGGAGTGTATACAGATATCAGTATTAATATATAGAGAGGAGTGTATATAGATATCAGTATTATTATATAGAGAGGAGTGTATATAGATATCAGTATTATTATATAGAGAGGAGTATATATAGATATCAGTATTATTATATATAGAGGAGTGTATATAGATATCAGTATTATTATATAGAGAGGAGTATATATAGATATCAGTATTATTATATATAGAGAGGAGTGTATATAGATATCAGTATTATTATATAGAGGAGTGTATATAGATATCAGTATTATTATATAGAGAGGAGTGTATATAGATATCAGTATTATTATATAGAGAGGAGTGTATATAGATATCAGTATTATTATATAGAGAGGAGTGTATATAGATATCAGTATTATTATATAGAGAGGAGTGTATATAGATATCAGTATTATTATATAGAGAGGAGTGTATACAGATATCAGTATTATTATATAGAGAGGAGTGTATATAGATATCAGTATTATTATATAGAGAGGAGTGTATATAGATATCAGTATTATTATATATAGAGAGGAGTGTATACAGATATCAGTATTATTATATAGAGAGGATTGTATATATAGATATCAGTATTATTATATAGAGAGGAGTGTATATAGATATCAGTATTATTATATAGAGAGGAGTGTATATAGATATCAGTATTATTATATAGAGAGGAGTGTATACAGATATCAGTATTATTATATAGAGAGGAGTGTATATAGATATCAGTATTATTATATAGAGAGGAGTGTATATAGATATCAGTATTATTATATAGAGAGGAGTGTATATAGATGTCAGTATTATTATATAGAGAGGAGTGTATATAGATGTCAGTATTATTATATAGAGAGGAGTGTATACAGATATCAGTATTATTATATAGAGAGGAGTGTATATAGATATCAGTATTATTATATAGAGGAGTGTATATAGATATCAGTATTATTATATAGAGAGGAGTGTATATAGATATCAGTATTATTATATAGAGAGGAGTGTATATAGATATCAGTATTATTATATATAGAGAGGAGTGTATACAGATATCAGTATTATTATATAGAGAGGAGTGTATACAGATATCAGTATTATTATATAGAGAGGAGTGTATATAGATATCAGTATTATTATATAGAGAGGAGTGTATATAGATATCAGTATTATTATATAGAGAGGAGTGTATATAGATATCAGTATTATTATATAGAGAGGAGTGTATATAGATATCAGTATTATTATATATAGAGGAGTGTATACAGATATCAGTATTATTATATAGAGAGGAGTGTATATAGATATCAGTATTATTATATATAGAGGAGGGTATATAGATATCAGTATTATTATATAGAGAGGAGTGTATACAGATATCAGTAATATTATATAGAGAGGAGTGTATATAGATATCAGTATTATTATATAGAGAGGAGTGTATATAGATGTCAGTATTATTATATAGAGAGGAGTGTATATAGATATCAGTATTATTATATAGAGAGGAGTGTATATAGATATCAGTATTATTATATATAGAGAGGAGTGTATATAGATATCAGTATTATTATATAGAGAGGAGTGTATATAGATATCAGTATTATTATATAGAGAGGAGTGTATATAGATATCAGTATTATTATATAGAGAGGAGTGTATATAGATATCAGTATTATTATATATAGAGGAGTGTATACAGATATCAGTATTATTATATAGAGGAGTGTATATAGATATCAGTATTATTATATAGAGAGGAGTGTATATAGATAACAGTATTATTATATAGAGAGGAGTGTATATAGATATCAGTATTATTATATATAGAGAGGAGTGTATATAGATATCAGTATTATTATATAGAGAGGAGTGTATATAGATATCAGTATTATTATATAGAGAGGAGTGTATATAGATATCAGTATTATTATATAGAGAGGAGTGTATATAGATATCAGTATTATTATATATAGAGGAGTGTATACAGATATCAGTATTATTATATAGAGGAGTGTATATAGATATCAGTATTATTATATAGAGAGGAGTGTATATAGATATCAGTATTATTATATATAGAGAGGAGTGTATATAGATATCAGTATTATTATATATAGAGAGGAGTGTATATAGATATCAGTATTATTATATAGAGAGGAGTGTATATAGATATCAGTATTATTATATAAAGAGAGGAGTGTATATAGATATCAGTATTATTATATAGAGAGGAGTGTATATAGATATCAGTATTATTATATATAGAGAGGAGTGTATACAGATATCAGTATTATTATATAGAGAGGATTGTATATATAGATATCAGTATTATTATATAGAGAGGAGTGTATATAGATATCAGTATTATTATATAGAGAGGAGTGTATACAGATATCAGTATTATTATATAGAGGAGTGTATATAGATATCAGTATTATTATATAGAGAGGAGTGTATATAGATATCAGTATTATTATATAGAGAGGATTGTATATATAGATATCAGTATTATTATATAGAGAGGAGTGTATATAGATATCAGTATTATTATATAGAGAGGAGTGTATATAGATATCAGTATTATTATATAGAGAGGAGTGTATATAGATATCAGTATTATTATATAGAGGAGTGTATATAGATATCAGTATTATTATATAGAGAGGAGTGTATATAGATATCAGTATTATTATATATAGAGAGGAGTGTATATAGATATCAGTATTATTATATAGAGAGGAGTGTATATAGATATCAGTATTATTATATATAGAGAGGAGTGTATATAGATATCAGTATTATTATATAGAGAGGAGTGTATATAGATATCAGTATTATTATATAGAGAGGAGTGTATATAGATATCAGTATTATTATATAGAGAGGAGTGTATACAGATATCAGTATAATTATATAGAGAGGAGTGTATACAGATATCAGTATTATTATATAGAGAGGAGTGTATATAGATATCAGTATTATTATATAGAGAGGAGTGTATATAGATATCAGTATTATTATATAGAGAGGAGTGTATATAGATATCAGTATTATTATATAGAGAGGAGTGTATATAGATATCAGTATTATTATATATAGAGGAGTGTATACAGATATCAGTAATATTATATAGAGAGGAGTGTATATAGATATCAGTATTATTATATAGAGAGGAGTGTATATAGATATCAGTATTATTATATAGAGAGGAGTGTATATAGATATCAGTATTATTATATAGAGAGGAGTGTATATAGATATCAGTATTATTATATAGAGAGGAGTGTATATAGATATCAGTATTATTATATAGAGAGGAGTGTATATAGATATCAGTATTATTATATAGAGAGGAGTGTATATAGATATCAGTATTATTATATAGAGAGGAGTGTATATAGATATCAGTATTATTATATATAGAGAGGAGTGTATATAGATATCAGTATTATTATATATAGAGAGGAGTGTATACAGATATCAGTATTATTATATAGAGAGGAGTGTATATAGATATCAGTATTATTATATAGAGAGGAGTGTATACAGATATCAGTATTATTATATAGAGAGGAGTGTATACAGATATCAGTATTATTATATAGAGAGGAGTGTATATAGATATCAGTATTATTATATAGAGAGGAGTGTATATAGATATCAGTATTATTATATAGAGAGGAGTGTATATAGATATCAGTATTATTATATAGAGAGGAGTGTATATAGATATCAGTATTATTATATAGAGAGGAGTGTATATAGAGATCAGTATTATTATATAGAGATGAGTGTATACAGATATCAGTATTATTATATAGAGGAGTGTATATAGATATCAGTATTATTATATAGAGAGGAGTGTATATAGATATCAGTATTATTATATATAGAGGAGTGTATATAGATATCAGTATTATTATATAGAGAGGAGTGTATATAGATATCAGTATTATTATATAGAGAGGAGTGTATATAGATATCAGTATTATTATATAGAGGAGTGTATATAGATATCAGTATTATTATATAGAGAGGAGTGTATATAGATATCAGTATTATTATATAGAGAGGAGTGTATATAGATATCAGTATTATTATATAGAGAGGAGTGTATATAGATATCAGTATTATTATATAGAGAGGAGTGTATATAGATATCAGTATTATTATATAGAGAGGAGTGTATATAGATATCAGTATTATTATATAGAGGAGTGTATATAGATATCAGTATTATTATATAGAGAGGAGTGTATACAGATATCAGTATTATTATATAGAGGAGTGTATATAGATATCAGTATTATTATATAGAGAGGAGTGTATATAGATATCAGTATTATTATATAGAGAGGAGTGTATATAGATATCAGTATTATTATATAGAGGAGTGTATATAGATATCAGTATTATTATATAGAGAGGAGTGTATATAGATATCAGTATTAATATATAGAGAGGAGTGTATATAGATATCAGTATTATTATATAGAGAGGAGTGTATATAGATATCAGTATTATTATATAGAGGAGTGTATATAGATATCAGTATTATTATATAGAGAGGAGTGTATATAGATATCAGTATTATTATATAGAGAGGAGTGTATATAGATATCAGTATTATTATATAGAGGAGTGTATATAGATATCAGTATTATTATATAGAGAGGAGTGTATATAGATATCAGTATTATTATATAGAGAGGAGTGTATATAGATATCAGTATTATTATATATAGAGGAGTATATATAGATATCAGTATTATTATATAGAGAGGAGTGTATATAGATATCAGTATTATTATATAGAGAGGAGTGTATTTAGATATCAGTATTATTATATAGAGAGGAGTGTATATAGATATCAGTATTATTATATAGAGAGGAGTGTATATAGATATCAGTATTATTATATAGAGAGGAGTGTATATAGATATCAGTATTATTATATAGAGAGGAGTGTATATAGATATCAGTATTATTATATAGAGGAGTGTATATAGATATCAGTATTATTATATAGAGAGGAGTGTATATAGATATCAGTATTATTATATAGAGAGGAGTGTATATAGATATCAGTATTATTATATATAGAGAGGAGTGTATACAGATATCAGTATTATTATATAGAGAGGAGTGTATATAGATATCAGTATTATTATATATAGAGAGGAGTGTATATAGATATCAGTATTATTATATAGAGAGGAGTGTATATAGATATCAGTATTATTATATAGAGAGGAGTGTATATAGATATCAGTATTATTATATAGAGGAGTGTATATAGATATCAGTATTATTATATAGAGAGGAGTATATATAGATATCAGTATTATTATATAGAGAGGAGTGTATATAGATATCAGTATTATTATATAGAGAGGAGTGTATATAGATATCAGTATTATTATATAGAGAGGAGTGTATATAGATATCAGTATTATTATATAGAGGAGTGTATATAGATATCAGTATTATTATATAGAGAGGAGTGTATATAGATATCAGTATTATTATATATAGAGGAGTATATATAGATATCAGTATTATTATATAGAGAGGAGTGTATATAGATATCAGTATTATTATATAGAGAGGAGTGTATATAGATATCAGTATTATTATATAGAGAGGAGTGTATATAGATATCAGTATTATTATATAGAGAGGAGTGTATACAGATATCAGTATTATTATATATAGAGGAGTGTATATAGATATCAGTATTATTATATAGAGAGGAGTGTATATAGATATCAGTATTATTATATAGAGAGGAGTGTATACAGATATCAGTATTATTATATAGAGAGGAGTGTATATAGATATCAGTATTATTATATAGAGAGGAGTGTATATAGATATCAGTATTATTATATAGAGAGGAGTGTATATAGATATCAGTATTATTATATAGAGAGGAGTGTATATAGATATCAGTATTATTATATATAGAGAGGAGTGTATACAGATATCAGTATTATTATATAGAGAGGAGTGTATACAGATATCAGTATTATTATATATAGAGAGGAGTGTATATAGATATCAGTATTATTATATAGAGAGGAGTGTATATAGATATCAGTATTATTATATAGAGAGGAGTGTATACAGATATCAGTATTATTATATAGAGAGGAGTGTATATAGATATCAGTATTATTATATAGAGAGGAGTGTATATAGATATCAGTATTATTATATAGAGAGGAGTGTATATAGATATCAGTATTATTATATATAGAGGAGTGTATATAGATATCAGTATTATTATATAGAGGAGTGTATATAGATATCAGTATTATTATATAGAGAGGAGTGTATATAGATATCAGTATTATTATATAGAGAGGAGTGTATATAGATATCAGTATTAATATATAGAGAGGAGTGTATATAGATATCAGTATTATTATATATAGAGAGGAGTGTATATAGATATCAGTATTATTATATAGAGAGGAGTGTATATAGATATCAGTATTAATATATAGAGAGGAGTGTATATAGATATCAGTATTATTATATAGAGAGGAGTGTATATAGATATCAGTATTAATATATAGAGAGGAGTGTATATAGATATCAGTATTATTATATATAGAGGATTATATATAGATATCAGTATTATTATATAGAGAGGAGTGTATATAGATATCAGTATTATTATATAGAGAGGAGTGTATATAGATATCAGTATTATTATATAGAGAGGAGTATATATAGATATCAGTATTATTATATATAGAGGAGTGTATATAGATATCAGTATTATTATATAGAGAGGAGTATATATAGATATCAGTATTATTATATATAGAGAGGAGTGTATATAGATATCAGTATTATTATATAGAGAGGAGTGTATATAGATATCAGTATTATTATATAGAGAGGAGTGTATATAGATATCAGTATTATTATATAGAGAGGAGTGTATATAGATATCAGTATTATTATATAGAGAGGAGTGTATATAGATATCAGTATTATTATATAGAGAGGAGTGTATACAGATATCAGTAATATTATATAGAGAGGAGTGTATATAGATATCAGTATTATTATATATAGAGGAGTGTATATAGATATCAGTCTTATTATATAGAGAGGAGTGTATATAGATATCAGTATTATTATATAGAGAGGAGTGTATACAGATATCAGTAATATTATATAGAGAGGAGTGTATATAGATATCAGTATTATTATATATAGAGGAGTGTATATAGATATCAGTATTATTATATAGAGGAGTGTATATAGATATCAGTATTATTATATAGAGAGGAGTGTATATAGATATCAGTATTATTATATAGAGAGGAGTGTATATAGATATCAGTATTATTATATAGAGAGGAGTGTATATAGATATCAGTATTATTATATAGAGGAGTGTATATAGATATCAGTATTATTATATAGAGAGGAGTGTATATAGATATCAGTATTATTATATATAGAGGAGTGTATATAGATATCAGTATTATTATATATAGAGAGGAGTGTATATAGATATCAGTATTATTATATATAGAGGAGGGTATATAGATATCAGTATTATTATATATAGAGAGGAGTGTATATAGATATCAGTATTATTATATAGAGAGGAGTGTATATAGATATCAGTATTATTATATAGAGAGGAGTGTATATAGATATCAGTATTATTATATAGAGAGGAGTGTATATAGATATCAGTATTATTATATATAGAGAGGAGTGTATATAGATATCAGTATTATTATATAGAGAGGAGTGTATATAGATATCAGTATTATTATATAGAGGAGTGTATATAGATATCAGTATTATTATATATAGAGAGGAGTGTATACAGATATCAGTATTATTATATAGAGAGGAGTGTATATAGATATCAGTATTAATATATAGAGAGGAGTGTATATAGATATCAGTATTATTATATATAGAGGAGTGTATATAGATATCAGTATTATTATATAGAGAGGAGTGTATATAGATATCAGTATTATTATATAGAGAGGACTGTATATAGATATCAGTATTATTATATAGAGGAGTGTATATAGATATCAGTATTATTATATAGAGAGGAGTGTATATAGATATCAGTATTATTATATAGAGAGGAGTGTATATAGATATCAGTATTATTATATAGAGGAGTGTATATAGATATCAGTATTATTATATAGAGGAGTGTATATAGATATCAGTATTATTATATAGAGAGGAGTGTATATAGATATCAGTATTATTATATAGAGGAGTGTATATAGATATCAGTATTATTATATAGAGAGGAGTGTATATAGATATCAGTATTATTATATAGAGAGGAGTGTATATAGATATCAGTATTATTATATATAGAGGAGTATATATAGATATCAGTAGTATTATATAGAGAGGAGTGTATATAGATATCAGTATTATTATATACAGGAGTGTATACAGATATCAGTATTATTATATAGAGAGGAGTGTATATAGATATCAGTATTATTATATAGAGAGGAGTGTATACAGATATCAGTATTATTATATATAGAGAGGAGTGTATATAGATATCAGTATTATTATATAGAGAGGAGTGTATATAGATATCAGTATTATTATATAGAGAGGAGTGTATATAGATATCAGTATTATTATATAGAGAGGAGTGTATATAGATATCAGTATTATTATATAGAGAGGAGTGTATACAGATATCAGTATTATTATATAGAGAGGAGTGTATATAGATATCAGTATTATTATATAGAGAGGAGTGTATATAGATATCAGTATTAATATATAGAGAGGGGTGTATACAGATATCAGTATTATTATATAGAGAGGAGTGTATATAGATATCAGTATTATTATATAGAGAGGAGTGTATATAGATGTCAGTATTATTATATAGAGAGGAGTGTATATAGATATCAGTATTATTATATATAGAGAGGAGTGTATATAGATATCAGTATTATTATATAGAGAGGAGTGTATATAGATATCAGTATTATTATATAGAGAGGAGTGTATATAGATATCAGTATTATTATATAGAGAGGAGTGTATATAGATGTCAGTATTATTATATAGAGAGGAGTGTATATAGATATCAGTATTATTATATATAGAGAGGAGTGTATATAGATATCAGTATTATTATATAGAGAGGAGTGTATATAGATATCAGTATTATTATATAGAGAGGAGTGTATACAGATATCAGTATTATTATATAGAGGAGTGTATATAGATATCAGTATTATTATATAGAGAGGAGTGTATATAGATATCAGTATTATTATATATAGAGGAGTGTATATAGATATCAGTATTATTATATAGAGAGGAGTGTATATAGATATCAGTATTATTATATATAGAGAGGAGTGTATATAGATATCAGTATTATTATATAGGGAGGAGTGTATATAGATATCAGTATTATTATATAGAGAGGAGTGTATATAGATATCAGTATTATTATATAGAGAGGAGTGTATATAGATATCAGTATTATTATATAGAGAGGAGTGTATATAGATATCAGTATTATTATATAGAGAGGAGTGTATATAGATATCAGTATTATTATATAGAGAGGAGTGTATACAGATATCAGTATTATTATATAGAGAGGAGTGTATATAGATATCAGTATTATTATATAGAGAGGAGTGTATATAGATATCAGTATTATTATATAGAGAGGAGTGTATATAGATATCAGTATTATTATATATAGAGGAGTGTATACAGATATCAGTATTATTATATATAGAGAGGAGTGTATATAGATATCAGTATTATTATATATATAGAGGAGTGTATATAGATATCAGTATTATTATATAGAGAGGAGTGTATATAGATATCAGTATTATTATATAGAGAGGAGTGTATATAGATATCAGTATTATTATATAGAGAGGAGTGTATATAGATATCAGTATTATTATATATAGAGGAGTGTATATAGATATCAGTATTATTATATAGAGAGGAGTGTATATAGATATCAGTATTATTATATAGAGAGGAGTGTATATAGATATCAGTATTATTATATATAGAGGAGTGTATATAGATATCAGTATTATTATATAGAGAGGAGTGTATATAGATATCAGTATTATTATATAGAGAGGAGTGTATATAGATATCAGTATTATTATATAGAGAGGAGTGTATACAGATATCAGTATTATTATATATAGAGGAGTGTATATAGATATCAGTATTATTATATATAGAGGAGTGTATATAGATATCAGTATTATTATATAGAGAGGAGTGTATATAGATATCAGTATTATTATATAGAGAGGAGTGTATATAGATATCAGTATTATTATATAGAGAGGAGTGTATATAGATATCAGTATTATTATATAGAGAGGAGTGTATATAGATATCAGTATTATTATATAGAGAGGAGTGTATATAGATATCAGTATTATTATATAGAGAGGAGTGTATACAGATATCAGTATTATTATATAGAGAGGAGTGTATATAGATATCAGTATTATTATATAGAGAGGAGTGTATATAGATATCAGTATTATTATATATAGAGGAGTGTATACAGATATCAGTATTATTATATATAGAGAGGAGTGTATATAGATATCAGTATTATTATATAGAGAGGAGTGTATATAGATATCAGTATTATTATATAGAGAGGAGTGTATATAGATATCAGTATTATTATATAGAGAGGAGTGTATATAGATATCAGTATTATTATATAGAGAGGAGTGTATATAGATATCAGTATTATTATATATAGAGGAGTGTATATAGATATCAGTATTATTATATAGAGAGGAGTATATATAGATATCAGTATTATTATATATAGAGGAGTGTATATAGATATCAGTATTATTATATATAGAGGAGTGTATACAGATATCAGTATTATTATATAGAGAGGAGTGTATACAGATATCAGTATTATTATATATAGAGAGGAGTGTATATAGATATCAGTATTATTATATAGAGAGGAGTGTATATAGATATCAGTATTATTATATATAGAGAGGAGTGTATACAGATATCAGTATTATTATATATAGAGGAGTGTATACAGATATCAGTATTATTATATAGAGAGGAGTGTATATAGATATCAGTATTATTATATAGAGAGGTGTGTATACAGATATCAGTATTATTATATATAGAGAGGAGTGTATATAGATATCAGTATTATTATATAGAGAGGAGTGTATATAGATATCAGTATTATTATATAGAGAGGAGTGTATATAGATATCAGTATTATTATATAGAGAGGAGTGTATATAGATATCAGTATTATTATATAGAGAGGAGTGTATATAGATATCAGTATTATTATATAGAGAGGAGTGTATATAGATATCAGTATTATTATATAGAGAGGAGTGTATATAGATATCAGTATTATTATATAGAGAGGAGTGTATATAGATATCAGTATTATTATATAGAGAGGAGTGTATATAGATATCAGTATTATTATATAGAGAGGAGTGTATACAGATATCAGTATTATTATATAGAGAGGAGTGTATATAGATATCAGTATTATTATATAGAGAGGTTTGTATATAGATATCAGTATTATTATATAGAGAGGAGTGTATATAGATATCAGTATTATTATATAGAGAGGAGTGTATATAGATATCAGTATTATTATATATAGAGAGGAGTGTATACAGATATCAGTATTATTATATAGAGAGGATTGTATATATAGATATCAGTATTATTATATAGAGAGGAGTGTATATAGATATCAGTATTATTATATATAGAGGAGTGTATATAGATATCAGTATTATTATATAGAGAGGAGTGTATATAGATATCAGTATTATTATATAGAGAGGAGTGTATATAGATATCAGTATTATTATATAGAGAGGAGTGTATATAGATATC
>NC_134688.1:483113416-483185388 GCF_050947455.1 Rhinoderma darwinii | reverse complement strand
ATGATATGTGGGATGTGTTATATATGATATGTGTGATGTGTTATATATGATATGTGTGATGTGTTATATATGATATGTGTGATGTGTTATATATGATGTGTGATGTGTTATATGTGATATGTGTGATGTGTTATATGTGATATGTGTGATGTGTTATATATGATATGTGTGATGTGTTATATATGATATGTGTGATGTGTTATATATGATATGTGTGATGTGTTATATATGATATGTGTGATGTGTTATATATGATATGTGTGATGTGTTATATATGATATGTGTGATGTGTTATATATGATATGTGTGATGTGTTATATATGATATGTGTGATGTGTTATATATGATATGTGTGATGTGTTATATATGATATGTGTGATGTGTTATATATGATATGTGTGATGTGTTATATATGATATGTGTGATGTGTTATATATGATATGTGTGATGTGTTATATATGATATGTGTGATGTGTTATATATGATATGTGTGATGTGTTATATATGATATGTGTGATGTGTTATATATGATATGTGTGATGTGTTATATATGATATGTGTGATGTGTTATATATGATATGTGTGAGTGTTATAAGATTGTCGGGATGTGTTATATATGATATGTGATTGTGTATATATGATATGTGTGATGTGTTATATATGATATGTGTGATGTGTGATGTGCTATATATGATATGTGTGATGTGTTATATATGATATGTGTGATGTGTTATATATGATATGTGTGATGTGTTATATATGATATGTGTGATGTGTTATATATGATATGTGTGATGTGTTATATATGATATGTGTGATGTGTTATATATGATATGTGATATGTGTGATGTGCTATATATGATATGTGTGATGTGTTATATATGATATGTGTGATGTGTTATATATGATATGTGTGATGTGTTATATATGATATGTGTGATGTGTTATATATGATATGTGGGATGTGTTATATATGATATGTGTGATGTGTATATATGATATGTGTGATGTGTTATATATGATATGTGTGATGTGTGATGTGCTATATATGATATGTGTGATGTGTTATATATGATATGTGTGATGTGTTATATATGATATGTGTGATGTGTTATATATGATATGTGTGATGTGTTATATATGATATGTGTGATGTGTTATATATGATATGTGTGATGTGTATATATGATATGTGATATGTGTGATGTGCTATATATGATATGTGTGATGTGTTATATATGATATGTGTGATGTGTTATATATGATATGTGTGATGTGTTATATATGATATGTGTGATGTGTTATATATGATATGTGGGATGTGTTATATATGATATGTGTGATGTGTTATATATGATATGTGTGATGTGTTATATATGATATGTGTGATGTGTGATGTGTTATATATGATATGTGTGATGATTGATATCCGCTGTATGATGTGCTCTACATGATATTTGATATGTGACTCCCCTGTGAATGTTTCCTCTATAATATTACCTGACATTCTATCATTGATTTCTCATCAGCAGAGCAGTCCCCTGACCGGACAACCCTCTGCTGATGTGCCTGTCAGGGGATTATTCTCGTCATTACGGATATGAATTGACATGTGTTACCCACCCGCCCCCCCCCCCCTCCTCCACCATTTTATATAACCATGACAGTTCCTGACTGTTGAGTGAGCGGCGGCATTGGTGGATTATGGGACGATGTTGTAGAGCGCAGTGGTGATCGCCATTCTCCTTCCCAGTGAGCTGATAACATGTACTGATACCGGTCCCTAAATCTTACAGGCCTTTCTGGAGCAGTATCTGCGCCCGGGGCCCTCATGTCAATATTCCGGGGTCCAGCCGGCTGTGTGGTCGTTAGTGAGCGAGGAGTCCGTCACACGAAGCCTGAAGTCCAACCTGACGTTCTGCCTGCGCAGCGCTGACGCCCAACTGGTGGTGAGTGTGAGTGCCATTCCCAGCCTGACACTCACTGAGAACTTCATCCCCCCAAACTCCCATCGCTTCTTGGTGCAATTGTATCCGCAGGCGCTGGACGCCACCACCGTATCTCCAGCATAAAGGGAACGGTGTGTGTACATAGTACTATATATATATAATGTGTATATACTACGCCTGTTACATGAAGCCATAATGTGTATATATATCTCCAGCTGTATATCCTGTATTATCACATGTATTATATGTCACCCCATTATACTCCTCCCTACATGAAATGTTATAACGGGAGGCTTGTGACATCATCACCTTGCTCAGTATTAGTTCCATTAAAGGTCATGTTGGGAACATGAAACATTTTCGCTGCCATTTCTCTGTATATAGAATCGACCCCCACAATCTGCCCTTAGAATCTGGAAAAGCAGCCGGCACTGTAAATACTTGGTATATTCACCACGATCGAAACGGTAAAGGCCAAACCAAGGAGTGGAGTGCAAGAAGTCCAAACGGGCGTAACAAGTAACCATGGGGCCCCATAGCAAAACTTAGAATGAGGTCCACTCCATCAGGACATAAAAGTCTTTTGATTATTTTGGTGTCTTGTGCTCCCTTACTTGGTCTCCCCCACTTTCCCACGTCCGCTATGAATGGAGATGGAACTCCTTAGTTGCTGGGCCCCATAGCAGCTCCTGTGCCTGCTACCCTGTCGGTTACGCCCATGGGTCCTACTCGTAGTAAGTGTGGGCATTGCTGCACCAGGATCTCTAGACTACAGCCTTCAGAATGGTCTCCAGCTGGGGGAAGCCATTTACAAATCAAAGTGGAAAGAGATCCAGGAAGATGTAGGTTACGAATTGGACAAGAACCAGAGTCAAATTCAAGAGTAGGCGCAGAAAAAAGCCTGAGGACTTAGCGGAGAGTCAATACCAGGAGACGGGGACAGAATCCGGTGCCGGAGCCAATGAAGAAGCAGAAATCTGCACAGGTCATAAAAGTTGGAGTCCGACACTGGAAGAGATGAAGCTCAGGCCCGGCCTTCATCATCCCACTGCTCAGTGACATCATCCTGGTGACTTGAAACCAGACCCATAACTGGATGGGGCTGAGAACTGCTGACACGGCATCAGATGGTACTGTTGCTTTAAGAATGGATGAGCGGGAACCAGCTGGGACTGGCAGTAGAGAAGGGACAGGTCCCAGACGTGATGACATAAGAGTCACTCGTTATCCAACTAGGACAATTAAGTCACAATGTAACTTTATACAAGTCAGTAGGAAGAATCTGGTCCCGTGGTGGGTCTAGGTCATGGTGGAACATGTCTACACCAGCAAAGTAGACTTCTGGAGACCACGCGTGTCCGGAACCATGTCCGACCGATCATAATGACATTAGGAGAAGTTCTACTTTAGGATCAATTCAAAGATATGTTAATATTCCTGTTTGAGACTTAAACTTAGGGAATCAATTCCCTCCATTGTATTCTAATCATGTCTTATGGCCAGACCCCCCTCCCCCACCAGAGGTGTCTGTCACACGCTCTCCCTTTCATCCCTAGGGAATTAACATGCAAATTGCACAGATTTTTTAATTCAAAAAGTCAGACATGACGTCAACTTGGGGGAGGCCAAACAAAATGACTGATGACACAAATTCCAGCAATGCCTGCCGATCCGTCCCATCCTTCTCTACCCACTGAGCTTCCCAAGAACGGCCTACTGTTAGAGGGTGATGTCATAACAAGGACGGGTCCCACATTGGAGCTTCAGGGAGACTTGGCAACATTCCTGGGCCACCGGGCTGGGAGTAGAAAACGCATTTCACCCGCGTGCGGAGATATTTATTATGGGACACTCAGTTGAGCTGCCGGCTGACAGTCAGAAGCTATCAATAGGATGCCACGTATGCACTTCAGACGCAGTCAATAGCGTAGGGTGGAGGGTAGGTGTGGGCCCCTAAGCTACTAGGCCCTTAGACATTACCCGACTGTCCTAAAGCTCAGGCCCCCTGCTGGCTGGGAACAGATTGTCACGTTTGACCATCACAGATATGAATGTGTTGAGTCCCTATATCCAGGTCCCATCACTCTCATCCACACTCATCACAGATAGAAGAAGAAGCAGCGGTGACACGGCATCTCCAGGTCCCATCACTCTCATCCACACTCATCACAGATAGAAGAAGAAGCAGCGGTGACACGGCATCTCCAGGTCCCATCACTCTCATCCACACTCATCACAGATAGAAGAAGAAGCAGCGGTGACACGGCATCTCCAGGTCCCATCACTCTCATCCACACTCATCACAGATAGAAGAAGAAGCAGCGGTGACACGGCATCTCCAGGTCCCATCACTCTCATCCACACTCATCACAGATAGAAGAAGAAGCAGCGGTGACACGGCATCTCCAGGTCCCATCACTCTCATCCACACTCATCACAGATAGAAGAAGAAGCAGCGGTGACACGGCATCTCCAGGTCCCATCACTCTCATCCACACTCATCACAGATAGAAGAAGAAGCAGCGGTGACACGGCATCTCCAGGTCCCATCACTCTCATCCACACTCATCACAGATAGAAGAAGAAGCAGCGGTGACACGGCATCTCCAGGTCCCATCACTCCCATCCACACTCATCACAGATAGAAGAAGAAGCAGCGGTGACACGGCATCTCCAGGTCCCATCACTCTCATCCACACTCATCACAGATAGAAGAAGAAGCAGCGGTGACACGGCATCTCCAGGTCCCATCACTCTCATCCACACTCATCACAGATAGAAGAAGAAGCAGCGGTGACACGGCATCTCCAGGTCCCATCACTCTCATCCACACTCATCACAGATAGAAGAAGAAGCAGCGGTGACACGGCATCTCCAGGTCCCATCACTCTCATCCACACTCATCACAGATAGAAGAAGAAGCAGCGGTGACACGGCATCTCCAGGTCCCATCACTCCCATCCACACTCATCACAGATAGAAGAAGAAGCAGCGGTGACACGGCATCTCCAGGTCCCATCACTCTCATCCACACTCATCACAGATAGAAGAAGAAGCAGCGGTGACACGGCATCTCCAGGTCCCATCACTCTCATCCACACTCATCACAGATAGAAGAAGAAGCAGCGGTGACACGGCATCTCCAGGTCCCATCACTCTCATCCACACTCATCACAGATAGAAGAAGAAGCAGCGGTGACAATGCATCTCCTGCCCTCCACATTTTTATTGCATTTTTTTACCATTTCATTTGTGGCTCCTGGTTCTAGTTCCAGACTCAGGATTGTAGCTTAGCCATGGTCAAATTTTCTCTAGTAGTTCATCTTTTAACAACATTATAGAGGATTGTGAACGTCATAATAACTTATGTATGACACCAGCACCCGGATATAAGGTCCACAAGATGGGGCTGCACTCCTGTATGAAGCATCAGACAGCTATAATAACTGGTTGGCTCCTGGAAAGTCTTCAAAATTAATCGTCATCATCATCGTCATCATCATCGTCATCATCATCGTCATCGTCGTCATCATCATCATCATCGTCGTCGTCATGATCATTGTCATCATCATCATCGTCGTCGTCGTCGTCATCATCATCGTCGTCATCGTCATCGTCATCATCATCATCATCGTCATCCTCAGTGTTGACCTTGCCAGATAATACATCTTCAATCCACTGTTCCAACTCAGTTGATGATGGTAAATCCTCAGCATCTTCCATTTCCATCCAGACACTGTCCGCCTGCAAAAACAGTAAAAATCTTATGTAAAACCTTCCCAAAAAGAAGCCCAGAAGTCTGGGTGGGACTGTTTTATGGTCGCACGTGTCACCTAACATTAGAGCCACAAATGAGGACTGGAGGAAACACCATTGTCATGATACAGCTGAGAGATGGTGTCGTGTAGCTACAATGGACTTCAATAGGACAAGTTATAGGAAGAGCGACATGGAATAATAGGAGGAGTTATATGGAATAATAGGAGGAGTTATATGGAATAATAGGAGGAGTTATACGGAATAATAGGAGGAGTTACATGAGTAATGGGAAGATTTATATGGAATAATAGGAGGAGTTATATGGAATAATAGGAGGAGTTACATGAGTAATGGGAAGATTTATATGGAATAATAGGAGGAGTTATATGGAATAATAGGAGGAGTTACATGAGTAATGGGAAGATTTATATGGAATAATAGGAGGAGTTATATAGAATAATAGGAGGAGTTACATGAGTAATGGGAAGATTTATATAGGATAAAGGGAGCAGCTATATGGAATAATAGGAGTACTATATGATAACTACATGGGTAATAAAGTATGAATACATGATCTATGGGCACACATTGCGTGTCATTCATTTACAATACTCACATCTGTCACATTAACGACTCCAATCTGTGGCCTGAACAGGTCGATATGGAAAGTCCTCTCCCAGTATGTCACCAACTGTGGGGAGGAGAGTACAGATTATTGGCGACATCCTACAGACAACATGTAAGTAAAGCACCGTTAGGCCTTCAGCGGTAAAGAGAAATTAGAAAGTTTCTCTGTGAGTTAGACCAGTTTTAGAGAGTACAGGACCCTCGGAAGAAAGCAAAGAAGGAGCCAAAGGTAGCCATTTTTACAGTTTTAGTTGTATTTTACATCTCCACTCTACTTCTCGAGTGGCCCAGAGGTAATAGATGGGTCTGAAGGGGACCGAGGTATCTGGAGAGGGACAGATGAGTCTAGAGAGGGACAGAGGAGCCTAGAAAGGGATAGAGGGATCTGGAGAGGGACAGTTGGGTTTAGAGAGGGACAGAGAAGTCTAGAAAGGGATAGAGGGATCTGAAGAGGGACAGTGGAGTCTAGAGAGGGACAGAGGGGTCTGGAGAGGGACAGAGGAGTCTAGAAATGGACAGTGGTGTCTAGAGAGGAACAGAGGGGTCTGGAGAGGTACAAAGGAGTCTGAAGTGGACACAGGGGTATGGAGGTGGACAGAGAGACATAGAGAAGGACAGAGGTCTGGAGGGGGACAGATGGGTCTGGAAGTAGACAGAGGACTTTAAAAATGGACAGAAGTTCTGGAGGGGACACAGCAGTCTGGAGGAAATAAAATGGTCTAAAGAGGGACTGATGGTTCTGGAGAGACACACAAAGAGGTCTGGAGCAGGACAGAGGGGGCTGGAAAAGGAAAGAGGGGTCTGAAGAGGGATAAAGGGGTCAGAAGCAGAGACAGGAGTTTGGAGGTGGACAGAGGGGTACGGTAGTGGTCGGAAGAGGACAGAGCAGTCTGAAGGGGACAGAGGACTCTAGAAAGGACAGAGGGTCTGAAGAAGACAGAGCGGTCTGTAGGGAGAAAGAGGGCTTTGGAGTCAGACAGAAGAGAGGGAAGGGGACAGAGGGCTTTGGAGCAGAACAGAGCAGTCTGGAGGGGCTGGAGGGGGACTGAGGGGTTTGGTCTCTATGGGACACACATTAAAATTAGTGGGAGGAAGACTGAAAGAGGACAGATGGGTCAGGAAGTGGACATAGGTATCTGGAGGGGACAGAGGAGTCGGGAGGGGACAGAGGGACTGAAGGGTGCCAGAAGGGTCTGGAGTGTGCAGCGTACTCTGGAGGCAGAAAAAAAGAAGTTTAAAGGGGAACAGGGCAGTCTGGAGGGGACAGAGGAGTTTGTAGGGTAACAGAGGGGTCTGGTCTGTATGGGACACACATTGAAATTGGAGGGAGGAAGGCTGAAATGATACACAAGCTAAAATTTGAACATGAAGGGTGCAGAGGTGCATGGAAAGGACAAAGGGTTCTGGATTGGACCAGGGGAATGTGGAGGGAACAGAGGAGTCTAGAAGTGGACAGAGGAGTCTGGAAGAGGACAGAGGGATCTTGAGGGGACAGAGGAATCTTAAGGGGACAGAGGGGTCTGGATGGGACAGAGGGATCTGGAGGGGACAGGGGAGTGCAGAGGAGTCTGGAGGGGAAAGAGGGGACCTGGAGGGGACAGAGGGGTCTGAAAGAGGACAGAGGGATCTGGAGGTGACAGAGGAATCTGGAGGGGACAGAGGAGTCTGAAGGGGAAAGAGGGGTCTGGAGGGGACAGAAGGGTCTGTAAGGGACAGAGGGGTCTGGAGAGGGAAGAAGAGTCTAGAGGGGTCTGGCTGGGACAGATGGGTCTGGAGAGGACAAAGGAGTCTGGAGGGGACAGAGGGTTCTGTAGAGGACAGATGAGTCTGGAGGGGACAGAGGGTTCTGTAGAGGACAGATGAGTGTGGAGGGGACAGAGGGGTCTGGAGGGGGACAGATGGGTCTGGAGGGGACAGAGGGGTCTGGAGAGGACAGAGGGCTCTGGAGGGGACAGGGGGATCTGGAGGGAGACAGATGGGTCTGGAGGGGACAGAGGGATCTGTAGAGGACAGAGGGGTCTGGAGAGGATGGAGGGAGACAGAGGGGTCTGGAGGGGACAGAGTGGTCTGGAGTGGACAGAGGGGCCTGGAGGGGACAGAGTGGTCTGGAGTGGACAGAGGGGCCTGGAGGGGACAGGGGGATCTGGAGTGAGAAAGATGGGGGGATAGAGGGCTCTGGAGTGGACAGAGGAATCTGGAGAGGACAGAGGGTTCTGGAGAGGACAGAGGGGTCTGGAGTGGACAGAGGGTTCTGGAGAGGACAGAGGGGTCTGGAGTGGACAGAGGGTTCTGGAGAGGACAGAGGAGTCTAGAGTGGACAGAGGGTTCTGGAGTGGACAGAGGGTTCTGGAGTGGACAGAGGGTTCTGGAGTGGACAGAGGGTTCTGGAGTGGACAGAGAGGTCTGTTTAGGAGGGGGCACACATTAAAATTGGAGGAAGGTAGACTGAAATGTTTCATAAGAAAAAATGTATTTTCCGAAAGGGTAATTGATCCATGAATAGTCTTCCAGCAGATGTTGTGGGGCACATACAGTTATTAAGAATGCTTGGGACAGACATATGGCTATGGTTCAAAATGTTAGGAATTTAAAAAAAAATTGGAAAATATATATATAATTATTATACAGATAAAAAATATTGATGCATATATGAGACTATACACACAATAAGCGCAGACCGGATAAACGGTTAAATGTAATTCTGCGGTTTTTATGTAGGGTTCAGGGAGGTCTTGCAGTTGTCGCCTTCCCCCCATTGAAATAAACATGCAAGCTCGGCCAGTCCATACACGCTTATTTATGGGGGTGGGGAAAATAGCTGTCGGCTAAATGAGCGTCTGATAGAGTTTCCCTACTGTGCATGGCGGCCAGCTCCAGGAACAATATCGGATGGTTGTGTTGAGTTTGTGGCGGTTTTACCCCTGGAGGTGACACGTCCATCCCACCCACTATCATGTAATATAAGAATAATAATATAATGTCACCAGAGGGAAATCATCAGGATCGATCCAGACGATGCTGAGCTCAGGGTTCTCTGTGTTCTCTCTGGCGACTTCCTTCAGGATCTGGACAAATTCATAACCATCTGAGTCCACGGGGAGCGACAACACAGAAGTGGAGATAATAGTCAGAGGACATGATCACCCTGATCATCACCCTCATCATCACATGACTTATCACCCTCATCATCACCCTCATCATCACATGACTTATCATCACCCTCATCATCACGTGACTTATCATCACCCTCATCATCACCATCATCATCACGTGACTTATCATCACCCTCATCATCACCCTCATCATCACATGACTTATCATCACCCTCATCATCACCCTCATCATCACGTGACTTATCACCCTCATCATCACCCTCATCATCACCCTCATCATCACCCTCATCATCACATGACTTATCACCCTCATCATCACCCTCATCATCACATGACTTATCATCACCCTCATCATCACGTGACTTATCATCACCCTCATCATCACCATCATCATCACGTGACTTATCATCACCCTCATCATCACATGACTTATCATCACCCTCATCATCACCCTCATCATCACGTGACTTATCATCACCCTCATCATCACCCTCATCATCACGTGACTTATCACCCTCATCATCACCCTCATCATCACCCTCATCATCACCCTCATCATCACATGACTTATCATCACCCTCATCATCACCCTCATCATCACATGACTTATCATCACCCTCATCATCACGTGACTTATCATCACCCTCATCATCACCCTCATCATCACCCTCATCATCACCCTCATCATCACCCTCATCATCACATGACTTATCATCACCCTCATCATCACGTGACTTATCATCACCCTCATCATCACCCTCATCATCACGTGACTTATCATCACCCTCATCATCACGTGACTTATCATCACCCTCATCATCACGTGACTTATCACCCTCATCATCACATGACTTATCATCACCCTCATCATCACATGACTTATCATCACCCTCATCATCACATGACTTATCATCACCCTCATCATCACGTGACTTATCATCACCCTCATCATCACATGACTTATCATCACCCTCATCATCACGTGACTTATCATCACCCTCATCATCACCATCATCATCACGTGACTTATCATCACCCTCATCATCACCCTCATCATCACATGACTTATCATCACCCTCATCATCACCCTCATCATCACGTGACTTATCATCACCCTCATCATCACCCTCATCATCACGTGACTTATCATCACCCTCATCATCACCACGTGACTTATCATCACCCTCATCATCACATGACTTATCATCACCCTCATCATCACGTGACTTATCATCACCCTCATCATCACATGACTTATCATCACCCTCATCATCATGTGACTTATCATCACCCTCATCTTCACCCTCATCATCACATGACTTATCATCACCCTCATCATCACATGACTTATCATCACCCTCATCATCACGTGACTTATCATCACCCTCATCATCACATGACTTATCATCACCCTCATCATCACATGACTTATCATCACCCTCATCATCACATGACTTATCATCACCCTCATCATCACGTGACTTATCATCACCCTCATCATCACATGACTTATCATCACCCTCATCATCATGTGACTTATCATCACCCTCATCTTCACCCTCATCATCACATGACTTATCATCACCCTCATCATCACATGACTTATCATCACCCTCATCATCACGTGACTTATCATCACCCTCATCATCACATGACTTATCATCACCCTCATCATCACGTGACTTATCATCACTCTCATCATCACATGACTTATCATCACCCTCATCATCACATGACTTATCATCACCCTCATCATCACATGACTTATCATCACCTTCATCATCACGTGACTTATCATCACCCTCATCATCATGTGACTTATCATCACCCTCATCATCACATGACTTATCATCACCCTCATCATCACATAACATCATCACCCTCATCATCACGTGACTCATCATCACCCTCATCATCACATGACTCATCCTCACCCTCATCATCACGTGACTCATCATCACCCTCATCATCACGTGACTCATCATCACCCTCATCATCACATGACTCATCATCACCCTCATCATCACCCTCATCATCACCCTCATCATCACCCTCATCATCACCCTCATCATCACCCTTATAACCATCATCTTTACCCACATTATACTCTTTCTATTCATTATATTATTATCACGTCTATCATTATCGCATCTCATTGTCACCATTACCGTTTATGCTAATCGTCACCCCTCATTTCATCATCATCATCATCATCATCATCACTTTTGTAATAATTCATCTCACCTGGATCTTCCTCTTCTGCAAAAGCCACAATGTGAATTCCATTGAGATCATCCTCCTGTAATAGAACCAGAGTCCATGTAATACAGACACTCAGTGCTCCACGTGGAGTCCCTGTGCTGGTATGATCCATTACATCAATATACATTATATCAAAAGGGGGGTCATATATTAATAGTGGGGGTCATGTATCAATAGTGGGGGTCATGTATTAATAGTGGAGTTCATGTAATAATAGTGGGGGTCATGTATCAATAGTGGGGGTCATGATATAATTATGGGGGTCATGTATTAATAGTGGGAGTCATGTATCAATAGTGGGGGTCATATATCAATAGTGGTGGTCATGTATCAATAGTGGGGGTCATGTATCAATAGTGAGAGTCATGTATCAATAGTGGGGGTCATGTATCAATAGTGAGAGTCATGTATCAATAGTGGGGGTCATGTATCAATAGTGAGAGTCATGTATCAATAGTGGGGGTCAAGTATTAATAGTGGGGGTCATGTATCAATAGTGAGAGTCATGTATCAATAGTGGGGGTCATGTATCAATAGTGGGGGTCAAGTATCAATAGTGGGGGTCATGTATCAATAGTGGGGGTCATGTATCAATAGTGAGAGTCATGTATCAATAGTGAGAGTCATGTATCAATAGTGGGGGTCATGTATCAATAGTGAGAGTCATGTATCAATAGTGGGGGTCATGTATCAATAGTGAGAGTCATGTATCAATAGTGGGGGTCATGTATCAATAGTGAGAGTCATGTATCAATTAGTGGGGGTCATGTATCAATAGTGGGGGTCAAGTATCAATAGTGAGAGTCATGTATCAATAGTGAGAGTCATGTATCAATAGTGGGGGTCATGTATCAATAGTGGGGGTCATGTATCAATAGTGAGGGTCATGTGCTCCTTATTCCTGATTTTAACCTGCCAAACATACTGGCCAATTAAACTTGGAATTATTTCTTCCATTTTAACTAACTGTCCGTGCTGGATTCAACCCAATCTTTCTTATCAATAGTGAGAGTCATGTATCAATAGTGGGGGTCATGTATCAATAGTGAGAGTCATGTATCAATAGTGGGGGTCATGTATCAATAGTGGGGGTCATGTATCAATAGTGAGAGTCATGTATCAATAGTGGGGGTCATGTATCAATAGTGAGGGTCATGTATCAATAGTGAGAGTCATGTATCAATAGTGGGGGTCATGTATCAATAGTGGGGGTCATGTATCAATAGTGGGGGTCATGTATTAATAGTGGGGGTCATGTATCAATAGTGGGGGTCATGTATCAATAGTGAGAGTCATGTATCAATAGTGAGAGTCATGTATCAATAGTGGGGGTCAAGTATTAATAGTGGGGGTCATGTATCAATAGTGAGAGTCATGTATCAATAGTGGGGGTCATGTATCAATAGTGGGGGTCAAGTATCAATAGTGAGAGTCATGTATCAATAGTGAGAGTCATGTATCAATAGTGGGGGTCATGTATCAATAGTGAGAGTCATGTATCAATAGTGGGGGTCAAGTATTAATAGTGAGAGTCATGTATCAATAGTGGGGGTCATGTATCAATAGTGGGGGTCATGTATCAATAGTGATAGTCATGTATCAATAGTGGGGGTCATGTATCAATAGTGAGAGTCATGTATCAATAGTGGGGGTCATGTATCAATAGTGGGGGTCATGTATCAATAGTGGGGGTCAAGTATCAATAGTGAGAGTCATGTATCAATAGTGAGAGTCATGTATTAATAGTGGGGGTCATGTATCAATAGTGAGAGTCATGTATCAATAGTGGGGGTCAAGTATTAATAGTGAGAGTCATGTATCAATAGTGGGGGTCATGTATCAATAGTGGGGGTCATGTATCAATATTGAGAGTCATGTATCAATAGTGGGGGACAAGTATTAATAGTGAGAGCCATGTATCAATAGTGGGGGTCATGTATCAATAGTGAGAGTCATGTATCAATAGTCCTGTATCAGTATTAGTGGGTCCTGTATCAGTATTAGTGGGTCATGTATCAGTATTAGTGGGTCATGTATCAGTATTAGGGGGTCATGTATCAGTATTAGGCTATGTTCACACGGGGTATTTTGCCGAGTTTTTTGACGCGGAAGCCGCGTCGCAAAACTCGGCAAAAACGGCCCGAGAACGCCTCCCATTGATTTCAATGGGAGGCGTCGGTGTCTTTTTCCCGCGAGCAGTAAAACTGCCTCGCGGGAAAAAGAAGCGACATGCCCTATCTTCGGGCGCTTCCGCCTCTGACCTCCCATTGACTTCAATGGGAGGCAGAGAAAGCGTATTTCGCGCTGTTTTATGCCCGCGGCGCTCAATGGCCGCGGGCGAAAAACGGCGCGAAAATCGGCGTGCAGGGAGAGGAATGTCTGCCTCAAAGTTCCAAACGGAATTTTGAGGCAGATATTCCTCCCCCAAAATACTCCGTGTGAACATAGCCTTAGGGGGTCCTGTATCAGTATTAGGGGGTCATGTATCAGTATTAGGGGGTCATGTATCAGTAGTGCTGTTTTTATGCCTCTTCAGAGTTTATTGTGTTGGTTCATTATCAGTGGAGGAAGTCTCCAGATAAATCCCTATGGACCCCATTTCTGCGGCAGATATAACTGGACGCCATTTCTGCGGCACATATAACTGGACGCCATTTCTGTGGCACATATAACTGGATGCCATATCTAGGCACATATAACTGGACGCCATTTCTGTGGCACATATAACTGGACGCCATATCTAGGCACATATAACTGGACGCCATTTCTGCGGCACATATAACTGGACGCCATTTCTGCGGCACATATAACTGGACGCCATTTCTGCGGCACATATAACTGGACGCCATTTCTGTGGCACATATAACTGGACGCCATATCTAGGCACATATAACTGGACGCCATTTCTGCGGCACATATAACTGGACGCCATTTCTGTGGCACATATAACTGGACGCCATATCTAGGCACATATAACTGGACGCCGTTTCTGTGGCACATATAACTGGACGCCGTTTCTGCGGCACATATAACTGGACGCCATTTCTGCGGCACATATACCAGTGTACATTTTGTGGTTGCGTGGACTTGCGCTGTTGTTTACCACCAATATATTTTGGTATTTGGAGAGAAAAATGTGGAATGTGTTGACAGAGATGCTGCACGGTTGGATAAGTCGCCTCCCTGTTGGTCCAACATGATCTTCTAGAACTTTATCCTGGAATTTCTCAAGACATCTGAGCCGCTGGCGTCCAGTCAACATTGCTCATAGTTTACACATGACGGCTCAACAAACCGATGCCAAGGCCTGTGCCCACCATAAACACTGCGGGGTGTAATGTGCTGCTTCTGAGCCAGGGTAATTCCTTTCCTGTCAGTCAAGAGACCCGTGCCCAGCGCCGTAGAGAGACCGGCCTCAGGGCCACAATCACCCTCAATCCTCCAAGGTGACTTGGATTTTATTTTTCTCTTAAAGGATTTGTCCAGTTTGAAGAAGCTCTGCTGTGAGAGACAACCGCACTGCAGGGGGCCAATCAATAGAGTCCATCACATCTCAAGTGTGAACCGGGGCTTCTCCCGATACAGGACAGAGAACCATCTGCTGAGGTTGTGGTCCAGTGATGGCCACATGACTCGGATATCACGGACTTCATGAGAAGAAGGCTTCCACATCCAGGTGGCCAGAGATAAAGATGAACTCTATTTGTCTTGTCCTGAAGACTTCTGCGGAGTCCTCACTGCCCCTGAGAACCTAGAGAACTCAATGCCCATGAGAATATTGGGTAGAGCCAGGAGTAAGAGGTGTGTACAGGGCCTGTTGGGTGTGTGGTTGATGCTCAATGACTAGATTTAGTATTAATGATCATTGTGCCCCCAAAATGACAGAAGCTCCCCAGAAATCTCCGCCCGGAGTCGTCCTCTTTTAATATTCAGCCACATGAGTTTTCTTGGGAGACAACCACTACCGTCCTCCACTGTCCATGAGGGATATCCTCAGCTCTCCGCACACCCTCCAGCATTGTGGCGGAGTTATACACTGAAGCGTCTCCATTGTGCTGCCTGTGTGTAGCATTGCCATTCTGTGCATACACCAGGGAGCTCAGGATGAACAGTGTGTCTACCATCTATGGGATGAATCCGATCCCCACCACATTCCAGGACAATAAGGGGACGGCGAGTGATAAGCGGCCCAGTCTGTGATCTCATGGGGATCTCGCTGTCCTATTATTAGACTCCTGGTACAAATGTAACTGTATTAACTGGAGAGATCACACAACAGCGATCAGCTCATGTCCAGAGCATCGTATTCCCCAGGATGTCACCCCCACTCCTCCTCTTCACTGTCGCAGCCTCACACTTATATCTTGCCCGTTTTTGTTGAGAATATATGACTGCTGCAGCCGGGCTGTCACCAGTGATGTAATATGTGACTGCAGCAGCCGGGCTGTCACCAGTGATGTAATATGTGACTGCAGCAGCCGGACTGTCACCAGTGATGTAATATGTGACTGCAGCAGCCGGGCTGTCACCAGTGATGTAATATGTGACTGCAGCAGCCGGGCTGTCACCAGTGATGTAATATGTGACTGCAGCAACCGGGCTGTGACCAGTGATGTAATATGTGACTGCAGCAGCCGGGCTGTGACCAGTGATGTAATATGTGACTGCAGCAGCCGGGCTGTCACCGGTGATGTAATATGTGACTGCAGCAGCCGGGCTGTCACCAGTGATGTAATATGTGACTGCAGCAGCCGGACTGTCACCAGTGATGTAATATGTGACTGCAGCAGCCGGACTGCCACCAGTGATGTAATATGTGACTGCAGCAGCCGGGCTGTCACCAGTGATGTAATATGTGACTGCAGCAGCCGGACTGTCACCAGTGATGTAATATGTGACTGCAGCAGCCGGGCTGTCACCAGTGATGTAATATGTGACTGCAGCAGCCGGGCTGTGACCAGTGATGTAATATGTGACTGCAGCAGCCGGACTGTCACCAGTGATGTAATATGTGACTGCAGCAGCCGGGCTGTCACCAGTGATGTAATATGTGACTGCAGCAGCAGGACTGTCACCAGTGATGTAATATGTGACTGCAGCAGCCGGGCTGTCACCAGTGATGTAATATGTGACTGCAGCAGCCGGACTGTCACCAGTGATGTAATATGTGACTGCAGCAGCCGGGCTGTCACCAGTGATGTAATATGTGACTGCAGCAGCCGGACTGTCACCAGTGATGTAATATGTGACTGCAGCAGCCGGGCTGTCACCAGTGATGTAATATGTGACTGCAGCAGCCGGACTGTCACCAGTGATGTAATATGTGACTGCAGCAGCCGGGCTGTCACCAGTGATGTAATATGTGACTGCAGCAGCCGGGCTGTGACCAGTGATGTAATATGTGACTGCAGCAGCCGGGCTGTCACCAGTGATGTAATATGTGACTGCAGCAGCCGGGCTGTCACCAGTGAAGTAATATGTGACTGCAGCAGCCGGGCTGTCACCTGTGATGTAATATGTGACTGCAGCAGCCGGGCTGTCACCAGTGATGTAATATGTGACTGCAGCAGCCGGACTGTCACCAGTGATGTAGTATGTGACTGCAGCAGCCGGGCTGTCACCGGTGATGTAATATGTGACTGCAGCAGCCGGGCTGTGACCAGTGATGTAATATGTGACTGCAGCAGCCGGGCTGTCACCGGTGATGTAATATGTGACTGCAGCAGCCGGGCTGTCACCAGTGATGTAATATGTGACTGCAGCAGCCGGACTGTCACCAGTGATGTAATATGTGACTGCAGCAGCCGGGCTGTCACCAGTGATGTAATATGTGACTGCAGCAGCCGGGCTGTCACCAGTGATGTAATATGTGACTGCAGCAGCCGGACTGTCACCAGTGATGTAATATGTGACTGCAGCAGCCGGGTTGTCACCAGTGATGTAATATGTGACTGCAGCAGCCGGGCTGTCACCAGTGATGTAATATGTGACTGCAGCAGCCGGGCTGTCACCAGTGATGTAATATATGACTGCAGCAGCCGGACTGTCACCAGTGATGTAATATGTGACTGCAGCAGCCGGGCTGTCACCAGTGATGTAATGTGTGACTGCAGCAGCCGGACTGTCACCAGTGATGTAATATGTGACTGCAGCAGCCGGGCTGTCACCAGTGATGTAATGTGTGACTGCAGCAGCCGGACTGTCACCAGTGATGTAATATGTGACTGCAGCAGTCGGGCTGTCACCAGTGATGTAATATGTGACTGCAGCAGCCGGGCTGTCACCAGTGAAGTAATATGTGACTGCAGCAGCCGGGCTGTGACCAGTGAAGTAATATGTGACTGCAGCAGCCGGACTGTCACCAGTGATGTAATATGTGACTGCAGCAGCCGGGCTGTCACCAGTGATGTAATATGTGACTGCAGCAGCCGTACTGTCACCAGTGATGTAATATGTGACTGCAGCAGCCGGATTGTCACCAGTGATGTAATATGTGACTGCAGCAGCCGGGCTGCCACCAGTGATGTAATATGTGACTGCAGCAGCCGGGCTGTCACCAGTGATGTAATATGTGACTGCAGCAGCCGGGCTGTCACCAGTGATTTAATATGTGACTGCAGCATCCGGACTGCCACCAGTGATGTAATATGTGACTGCAGCAGCCGGGCTGTCACCAGTGATGTAATATGTGACTGCAGCAGCCGGGCTGCCACCAGTGAAGTAATATGTGACTGCAGCAGCCGGGCTGTCACCAGTGATGTAATATGTGACTGCAGCAGCCGGGCTGTCACCAGTGATCTAATATGTGACTGCAGCAGCCGGGCTGTCACCAGTGATCTAATATGTGACTGCAGCAGCCGGGCTGTCACCAGTGATGTAATATGTGACTGCAGCAGCCGGACTGCCACCAGTGATGTAATATGTGACTGCAGCAACCGGGCTGTCACCAGTGATGTAATATGTGACTGCAGCAGCCGGGCTGTCACCAGTGATGTAATATGTGACTGCAGCAGCCGGATTGTCACCAGTGATGTAATATGTGACTGCAGCAGCCGGGCTGTCACCAGTGAAGTAATATGTGACTGCAGCAGCCGGGCTATCACCAGTGATGTAATATGTGACTGCAGCAGCCGGACTGCCACCAGTGATGTAATATGTGACTGCAGCAACCGGGCTGTCACCAGTGATGTAATATGTGACTGCAGCAGCCGGGCTGTCACCAGTGATGTAATATGTGACTGCAGCAGCCGGATTGTCACCAGTGATGTAATATGTGACTGCAGCAGCCGGGCTGTCACCAGTGATGTAATATGTGACTGCAGCAGCCGGGCTATCACCAGTGATGTAATATGTGACTGCAGCAGCCGGACTGCCACCAGTGATGTAATATGTGACTGCAGCAACCGGGCTGTCACCAGTGATGTAATATGTGACTGCAGCAGCCGGGCTGTCACCAGTGATGTAATATGTGACTGCAGCAGCCGGATTGTCACCAGTGATGTAATATGTGACTGCAGCAGCCGGGCTGTCACCAGTGAAGTAATATGTGACTGCAGCAGCCGGGCTATCACCAGTGATGTAATATGTGACTGCAGCAGCCGGACTGTCACCAGTGATGTAATATGTGACTGCAGCAGCCGGACTGTCACCAGTGATGTAATATGTGACTGCAGCAGCCGGGCTGTCACCAGTGATGTAATATGTGACTGCAGCAGCCGGGCTGTCACCAGTGATGTAATATGTGACTGCAGCATCCGGACTGCCACCAGTGATGTAATATGTGACTGCAGCAGCCGGGCTGTCACCAGTGATGTAATATGTGACTGCAGCAGCCGGGCTGCCACCAGTGAAGTAATATGTGACTGCAGCAGCCGGGCTCTCACCAGTGATGTAATATGTGACTGCAGCAGCCGGGCTGTCACCAGTGATCTAATATGTGACTGCAGCAGCCGGGCTGTCACCAGTGATCTAATATGTGACTGCAGCAGCCGGGCTGTCACCAGTGATGTAATATGTGACTGCAGCAGCCGGACTGCCACCAGTGATGTAATATGTGACTGCAGCAACCGGGCTGTCACCAGTGATGTAATATGTGACTGCAGCAGCCGGGCTGTCACCAGTGATGTAATATGTGACTGCAGCAGCCGGATTGTCACCAGTGATGTAATATGTGACTGCAGCAGCCGGGCTGTCACCGGTGATGTAATATGTGACTGCAGCAGCCGGGCTGTGACCAGTGATGTAATATGTGACTGCAGCAGCCGGGCTGTGACCAGTGATGTAATATGTGACTGCAGCAGCCGGGCTGTCACCAGTGATGTAATATGTGACTGCAGCAGCCGGACTGTCACCAGTGATGTAATATGTGACTGCAGCAGCCGGACTGCCACCAGTGATGTAATATGTGACTGCAGCAGCCGGGCTGTCACCAGTGATGTAATATGTGACTGCAGCAGCCGGACTGTCACCAGTGATGTAATATGTGACTGCAGCAGCCGGGCTGTCACCAGTGATGTAATATGTGACTGCAGCAGCCGGGCTGTGACCAGTGATGTAATATGTGACTGCAGCAGCCGGACTGTCACCAGTGATGTAATATGTGACTGCAGCAGCCGGGCTGTCACCAGTGATGTAATATGTGACTGCAGCAGCAGGACTGTCACCAGTGATGTAATATGTGACTGCAGCAGCCGGGCTGTCACCAGTGATGTAATATGTGACTGCAGCAGCCGGACTGTCACCAGTGATGTAATATGTGACTGCAGCAGCCGGGCTGTCACCAGTGATGTAATATGTGACTGCAGCAGCCGGACTGTCACCAGTGATGTAATATGTGACTGCAGCAGCCGGGCTGTCACCAGTGATGTAATATGTGACTGCAGCAGCCGGACTGTCACCAGTGATGTAATATGTGACTGCAGCAGCCGGGCTGTCACCAGTGATGTAATATGTGACTGCAGCAGCCGGGCTGTGACCAGTGATGTAATATGTGACTGCAGCAGCCGGGCTGTCACCAGTGATGTAATATGTGACTGCAGCAGCCGGGCTGTCACCAGTGAAGTAATATGTGACTGCAGCAGCCGGGCTGTCACCAGTGATGTAATATGTGACTGCAGCAGCCGGGCTGTCACCAGTGATGTAATATGTGACTGCAGCAGCCGGACTGTCACCAGTGATGTAATATGTGACTGCAGCAGCCGGACTGTCACCAGTGATGTAATATGTGACTGCAGCAGCCGGGTTGTCACCAGTGATGTAATATGTGACTGCAGCAGCCGGGCTGTCACCAGTGATGTAATATGTGACTGCAGCAGCCGGGCTGTCACCAGTGATGTAATATATGACTGCAGCAGCCGGACTGTCACCAGTGATGTAATATGTGACTGCAGCAGCCGGGCTGTCACCAGTGATGTAATGTGTGACTGCAGCAGCCGGACTGTCACCAGTGATGTAATATGTGACTGCAGCAGCCGGGCTGTCACCAGTGATGTAATGTGTGACTGCAGCAGCCGGACTGTCACCAGTGATGTAATATGTGACTGCAGCAGTCGGGCTGTCACCAGTGATGTAATATGTGACTGCAGCAGCCGGGCTGTCACCAGTGAAGTAATATGTGACTGCAGCAGCCGGGCTGTGACCAGTGAAGTAATATGTGACTGCAGCAGCCGGACTGTCACCAGTGATGTAATATGTGACTGCAGCAGCCGGGCTGTCACCAGTGATGTAATATGTGACTGCAGCAGCCGTACTGTCACCAGTGATGTAATATGTGACTGCAGCAGCCGGATTGTCACCAGTGATGTAATATGTGACTGCAGCAGCCGGGCTGCCACCAGTGATGTAATATGTGACTGCAGCAGCCGGGCTGTCACCAGTGATGTAATATGTGACTGCAGCAGCCGGGCTGTCACCAGTGATTTAATATGTGACTGCAGCATCCGGACTGCCACCAGTGATGTAATATGTGACTGCAGCAGCCGGGCTGTCACCAGTGATGTAATATGTGACTGCAGCAGCCGGGCTGCCACCAGTGAAGTAATATGTGACTGCAGCAGCCGGGCTGTCACCAGTTATGTAATATGTGACTGCAGCAGCCGGGCTGTCACCAGTGATCTAATATGTGACTGCAGCAGCCGGGCTGTCACCAGTGATCTAATATGTGACTGCAGCAGCCGGGCTGTCACCAGTGATGTAATATGTGACTGCAGCAGCCGGACTGCCACCAGTGATGTAATATGTGACTGCAGCAACCGGGCTGTCACCAGTGATGTAATATGTGACTGCAGCAGCCGGGCTGTCACCAGTGATGTAATATGTGACTGCAGCAGCCGGATTGTCACCAGTGATGTAATATGTGACTGCAGCAGCCGGGCTGTCACCAGTGAAGTAATATGTGACTGCAGCAGCCGGGCTATCACCAGTGATGTAATATGTGACTGCAGCAGCCGGACTGCCACCAGTGATGTAATATGTGACTGCAGCAACCGGGCTGTCACCAGTGATGTAATATGTGACTGCAGCAGCCGGGCTGTCACCAGTGATGTAATATGTGACTGCAGCAGCCGGATTGTCACCAGTGATGTAATATGTGACTGCAGCAGCCGGGCTGTCACCAGTGATGTAATATGTGACTGCAGCAGCCGGGCTATCACCAGTGATGTAATATGTGACTGCAGCAGCCGGACTGCCACCAGTGATGTAATATGTGACTGCAGCAACCGGGCTGTCACCAGTGATGTAATATGTGACTGCAGCAGCCGGGCTGTCACCAGTGATGTAATATGTGACTGCAGCAGCCGGATTGTCACCAGTGATGTAATATGTGACTGCAGCAGCCGGGCTGTCACCAGTGAAGTAATATGTGACTGCAGCAGCCGGGCTATCACCAGTGATGTAATATGTGACTGCAGCAGCCGGACTGTCACCAGTGATGTAATATGTGACTGCAGCAGCCGGACTGTCACCAGTGATGTAATATGTGACTGCAGCAGCCGGGCTGTCACCAGTGATGTAATATGTGACTGCAGCAGCCGGGCTGTCACCAGTGATGTAATATGTGACTGCAGCATCCGGACTGCCACCAGTGATGTAATATGTGACTGCAGCAGCCGGGCTGTCACCAGTGATGTAATATGTGACTGCAGCAGCCGGGCTGCCACCAGTGAAGTAATATGTGACTGCAGCAGCCGGGCTGTCACCAGTGATGTAATATGTGACTGCAGCAGCCGGGCTGTCACCAGTGATCTAATATGTGACTGCAGCAGCCGGGCTGTCACCAGTGATCTAATATGTGACTGCAGCAGCCGGGCTGTCACCAGTGATGTAATATGTGACTGCAGCAGCCGGACTGCCACCAGTGATGTAATATGTGACTGCAGCAACCGGGCTGTCACCAGTGATGTAATATGTGACTGCAGCAGCCGGGCTGTCACCAGTGATGTAATATGTGACTGCAGCAGCCGGATTGTCACCAGTGATGTAATATGTGACTGCAGCAGCCGGGCTGTCACCAGTGAAGTAATATGTGACTGCAGCAGCCGGGCTATCACCAGTGATGTAATATGTGACTGCAGCAGCCGGACTGTCACCAGTGATGTAATATGTGACTGCAGCAGCCGGACTGTCACCAGTGATGTAATATGTGACTGCAGCAGCCGGGCTGTCACCAGTGATGTAATATGTGACTGCAGCAGCAGGACTGTCACCAGTGATGTAATATGTGACTGCAGCAGCCGGGCTGCCACCAGTGAAGTAATATGTGACTGCAGCAGCCGGGCTGTCACCAGTGATGTAATATGTGACTGCAGCAGCCGGGCTGTCACCAGTGATGTAATATGTGACTGCAGCAGCCGGGCTGTCACCAGTGATGTAATATGTGACTGCAGCAGCTGGACTGTGACCAGTTATGTAATATGTGACTGCAGCAGCCGGGCTGTCACCAGTGATGTAATATGTGACTGCAGCAGCCGGGCTGTCACCAGTGATGTAATATGTGACTGCAGCAGCCGGGCTGTGACCAGTGATGTAATATGTGACTGCAGCAGCCGGGCTGCCACCAGTGATGTAATATGTGACTGCAGCAGCCGGGCTGCCACCAGTGATGTAATATGTGACTGCAGCAGCCGGGCTGTCACCAGTGATGTAATATGTGACTGCAGCAGCCGGGCTGTCACCAGTGATGTAATATGTGACTGCAGCAGCCGGGCTGTCACCAGTGATGTAATATGTGATTGCAGCAGCCGGGCTGTCACCAGTGATGTAATATGTGACTGCAGCAGCCGGGCTGTCACCAGTGATGTAATATGTGACTGCAGCAGCCGGACTGTCACCAGTGATGTAATATGTGACTGCAGCAGCCGGACTGTCACCAGTGATGTAATATGTGACTGCAGCAGCCGGACTGTCACCAGTGATGTAATATGTGACTGCAGCAGCCGGGCTGTCACCAGTGATGTAATATGTGACTGCAGCTGCCGGGCTGTCACCAGTGATGTAATATGTGACTGCAGCAGCCGGGCTGTCACCAGTGAAGAAATATGTGACTGCAGCAGCCGGACTGGCACCAGTGATGTAATATGTGACTGCAGCAGCCGGGCTGTCACCAGTGAAGTAATATGTGACTGCAGCAGCCGGGCTATCACCAGTGATGTAATATGTGACTGCAGCAGCCGGACTGTCACCAGTGATGTAATATGTGACTGCAGCAGCCGGACTGTCACCAGTGATGTAATATGTGACTGCAGCAGCCGGGCTGTCACCAGTGATGTAATATGTGACTGCAGCAGCCGGGCTGTCACCAGTGATGTAATATGTGACTGCAGCATCCGGACTGCCACCAGTGATGTAATATGTGACTGCAGCAGCCGGGCTGTCACCAGTGATGTAATATGTGACTGCAGCAGCCGGATTGTCACCAGTGATGTAATATGTGACTGCAGCAGCCGGGCTGTCACCAGTGAAGTAATATGTGACTGCAGCAGCCGGGCTATCACCAGTGATGTAATATGTGACTGCAGCAGCCGGACTGCCACCAGTGATGTAATATGTGACTGCAGCAACCGGGCTGTCACCAGTGATGTAATATGTGACTGCAGCAGCCGGGCTGTCACCAGTGATGTAATATGTGACTGCAGCAGCCGGATTGTCACCAGTGATGTAATATGTGACTGCAGCAGCCGGGCTGTCACCAGTGATGTAATATGTGACTGCAGCAGCCGGGCTATCACCAGTGATGTAATATGTGACTGCAGCAGCCGGACTGCCACCAGTGATGTAATATGTGACTGCAGCAACCGGGCTGTCACCAGTGATGTAATATGTGACTGCAGCAGCCGGGCTGTCACCAGTGATGTAATATGTGACTGCAGCAGCCGGGCTGCCACCAGTGAAGTAATATGTGACTGCAGCAGCCGGGCTGTCACCAGTGATGTAATATGTGACTGCAGCAGCCGGGCTGTCACCAGTGATCTAATATGTGACTGCAGCAGCCGGGCTGTCACCAGTGATCTAATATGTGACTGCAGCAGCCGGGCTGTCACCAGTGATGTAATATGTGACTGCAGCAGCCGGACTGCCACCAGTGATGTAATATGTGACTGCAGCAACCGGGCTGTCACCAGTGATGTAATATGTGACTGCAGCAGCCGGGCTGTCACCAGTGATGTAATATGTGACTGCAGCAGCCGGATTGTCACCAGTGATGTAATATGTGACTGCAGCAGCCGGGCTGTCACCAGTGAAGTAATATGTGACTGCAGCAGCCGGGCTATCACCAGTGATGTAATATGTGACTGCAGCAGCCGGACTGTCACCAGTGATGTAATATGTGACTGCAGCAGCCGGACTGTCACCAGTGATGTAATATGTGACTGCAGCAGCCGGGCTGTCACCAGTGATGTAATATGTGACTGCAGCAGCAGGACTGTCACCAGTGATGTAATATGTGACTGCAGCAGCCGGGCTGCCACCAGTGAAGTAATATGTGACTGCAGCAGCCGGGCTGTCACCAGTGATGTAATATGTGACTGCAGCAGCCGGGCTGTCACCAGTGATGTAATATGTGACTGCAGCAGCCGGGCTGTCACCAGTGATGTAATATGTGACTGCAGCAGCTGGACTGTGACCAGTTATGTAATATGTGACTGCAGCAGCCGGGCTGTCACCAGTGATGTAATATGTGACTGCAGCAGCCGGGCTGTCACCAGTGATGTAATATGTGACTGCAGCAGCCGGGCTGTGACCAGTGATGTAATATGTGACTGCAGCAGCCGGGCTGCCACCAGTGATGTAATATGTGACTGCAGCAGCCGGGCTGCCACCAGTGATGTAATATGTGACTGCAGCAGCCGGGCTGTCACCAGTGATGTAATATGTGACTGCAGCAGCCGGGCTGTCACCAGTGATGTAATATGTGACTGCAGCAGCCGGGCTGTCACCAGTGATGTAATATGTGATTGCAGCAGCCGGGCTGTCACCAGTGATGTAATATGTGACTGCAGCAGCCGGGCTGTCACCAGTGATGTAATATGTGACTGCAGCAGCCGGACTGTCACCAGTGATGTAATATGTGACTGCAGCAGCCGGACTGTCACCAGTGATGTAATATGTGACTGCAGCAGCCGGACTGTCACCAGTGATGTAATATGTGACTGCAGCAGCCGGGCTGTCACCAGTGATGTAATATGTGACTGCAGCTGCCGGGCTGTCACCAGTGATGTAATATGTGACTGCAGCAGCCGGGCTGTCACCAGTGAAGAAATATGTGACTGCAGCAGCCGGACTGGCACCAGTGATGTAATATGTGACTGCAACAGCCGGGCTGTCACTAGTGAAGTAATTTGTGACTGAAGCAGCCGGGCTGCCACCAGTGATGTAATATGTGACTGCAGCAGCCGGGCTGCCACCAGTGATGTAATATGTGACTGCAGCAGCCGGGCTGTCACCAGTGATGTAATATGTGACTGCAACAGCTGGGCTGTCACCAGTGAAGTAATTTGTGACTGCAGCAGCCGGACTGTCACCAGTGATGTAATATGTGACTGCAGCAGCCGGGCTGCCACCAGTGATGTAATATGTGACTGCAGCAGCCGGGCTGTCACCAGTGATGTAATATGTGACTGCAACAGCTGGGCTGTCACCAGTGAAGTAATTTGTGACTGCAGCAGCCGGACTGTCACCAGTGATGTAATATGTGACTGCAGCAGCCGGGCTGTCACCAGTGAAGTAATATGTGACTGCAGCAGCCGGGCTGTCACCGGTGAAGTAATATGTGACTGCAGCAGCCGGGCTGTCACCAGTGAAGTAACATGTGACTGCAGCAGCCGGGCTGTCACCTGTGATGTAATATGTGACTGCAGCAGCCGGGCTGTCACCAGTGGAGAAATATGTGACTGCAGCAGCCGGGCTGTCACCAGTGATGTAATATGTGATTGCAGCAGCCGGGCTGTCACCAGTGGAGAAATATGTGACTGCAGCAGCCGGGCTGTCACCAGTGATGTAATATGTGACTGCAGCAGCCGGGCTGTCACCAGTGGAGAAATATGTGACTGCAGCAGCCGGGCTGTCACCAGTGATGTAATATGTGACTGCAGCAGCCGGGCTGTCACCAGTGATGTAATATGTGACTGCAGCAGCCGGGCTGTCACCAGTGATGTAATATGTGACTGCAGCAGCCGGGTTGTCACCAGTGATGTAATATGTGACTGCAGCAGCCGGGCTGTCACCAGTGATGTAATATGTGACTGCAGCAGCCGGACTGTCACCAGTGATGTAATATGTGACTGCAGCAGCCGGACTGTCACCAGTGATGTAATATGTGACTGCAGCAGCTGGGCTGTCACCAGTGATGTAATATGTGACTGCAGCAACCGGGCTGTCACCAGTGATGTAATATGTGACTGCAGCAGCCGGGCTGTCACCAGTGATGTAATATGCGACTGCAGCAGCCGGGCTGTCACCAGTGATCTAATATGTGACTGCAGCAGCCGGGCTGTCACCAGTGATGTAATATGTGACTGCAGCAGCCGGACTGCCACCAGTGATGTAATATGTGACTGCAGCAGCCGGGCTGTCACCAGTGATGTAATATGTGACTGCAGCAGCCGGGCTGCCACCAGTGATGTAATATGTGACTGCAGCAGTCGGGCTGTCACCAGTGATGTAATATGTGACTGCAGCAGCCGGGCTGCCACCAGTGATGTAATATGTGACTGCAGCAGCCGGGCTGCCAACAGTGATGTAATATGTGACTGCAGCAGCCGGGCTGCCACCAGTGATGTAATATGTGACTGCAGCAGCCGGGCTGCCACCAGTGATGTAATATGTGACTGCAGCAGCCGGGCTGCCACCAGTGATGTAATATGTGACTGCAGCAGCCGGGCTGTCACCAGTGATGTAATATGTGACTGCAGCAGCCGGGCTGCCACCAGTGATGTAATATGTGACTGCAGCAGTCGGGCTGTCACCAGTGATGTAATATGTGACTGCAGCAGCCGGGCTGCCACCAGTGATGTAATATGTGACTGCAGCAGCCGGGCTGCCAACAGTGATGTAATATGTGACTGCAGCAGCCGGGCTGCCACCAGTGATGTAATATGTGACTGCAGCAGCCGGGCTGCCACCAGTGATGTAATATGTGACTGCAGCAGCCGGGCTGTCACCAGTGATGTAATATGTGACTGCAGCAGCCGGGCTGTCACCAGTGATGTAATGTGTGACTGCAGCAGCCGGACTGTCACCAGTGATGTAATATGTGACTGCAGCAGCCGGACTGTCACCAGTGATGTAATGTGTGACTGCAGCAGCCGGACTGTCACCAGTGATGTAATATGTGACTGCAGCAGTCGGGCTGTCACCAGTGATGTAATATGTGACTGCAGCAGCCGGGCTGTCACCAGTGAAGTAATATGTGACTGCAGCAGCCGGGCTGTGACCAGTGAAGTAATATGTGACTGCAGCAGCCGGGCTGTCACCAGTGATGTAATATGTGACAGCAGCAGCCGGACTGTCACCAGTGATGTAATATGTGACTGCAGCAGCCGGGCTGTCACCAGTGATGTAATATGTGACTGCAGCAGCCGGGCTGTCACCAGTGATGTAATATGTGACTGCAGCATCCGGACTGTCACCAGTGATGTAATATGTGACTGCAGCAGCCGGGCTGTCACCAGTGATGTAATATGTGACTGCAGCAGCCGGACTGCCACCAGTGATGTAATATGTGACTGCAGCAGCCGGGCTGTCACCAGTGATGTAATATGTGACTGCAGCAGCCGGGCTGTCACCAGTGATCTAATATGTGACTGCAGCAGCCGGGCTGTCACCAGTGATGTAATATGTGACTGCAGCAGCCGGACTGCCACCAGTGATGTAATATGTGACTGCAGCAGCCGGGCTGTCACCAGTGATGTAATATGTGACTGCAGCAGCCGGGCTGTCACCAGTGATGTAATATGTGACTGCAGCAGCCGGATTGTCACCAGTGATGTAATATGTGACTGCAGCAGCCGGGCTGCCACCAGTGAAGTAATATGTGACTGCAGCAGCCGGGCTGTCACCAGTGATGTAATATGTGACTGCAGCAGCCGGACTGTCACCAGTGATGTAATATGTGACTGCAGCAGCCGGGCTGTCACCAGTGATGTAATATGTGACTGCAGCAGCCGGGCTGTCACCAGTGATGTAATATGTGACTGCAGCAGCCGGGCTGTCACCAGTGATGTAATATGTGACTGCAGCAGCCGGACTGTCACCAGTGATGTAATATGTGACTGCAGCAGCCGGACTGTCACCAGTGATGTAATATGTGACTGCAGCAGCCGGGCTGTCACCAGTTATGTAATATGTGACTGCAGCAGCCGGGCTGTCACCAGTGATGTAATATGTGACTGCAGCAGCCGGACTGTCACCAGTGATGTAATATGTGACTGCAGCAGCAGGGCTGCCACCAGTGATGTAATATGTGACTGCAGCAGCCGGACTGTCACCAGTGATGTAATATGTGACTGCAGCAGCCGGGCTGCCACCAGTGATGTAATATGTGACTGCAGCAGCCGGGCTGTCACCAGTGATGTAATATGTGACTGCAGCAGCCGGGCTGTCACCAGTGATGTAATATGTGACTGCAGCAGCCGGGCTGTCACCAGTGATGTAATATGTGACTGCAGCAGCCGGGCTGTCACCAGTGATGTAATATGTGACTGCAGCAGCCGGACTGTCACCAGTGATGTAATATGTGACTGCAGCAGCCGGACTGTCACCAGTGATGTAATATGTGACTGCAGCAGCCGGGCTGTCACCAGTGATGTAATATGTGACTGCAGCAGCCGGGCTGTCACCAGTTATGTAATATGTGACTGCAGCAGCCGGGCTGTCACCAGTGATGTAATATGTGACTGCAGCAGCCGGACTGTCACCAGTGATGTAATATGTGACTGCAGCAGCCGGAGTGTCACCAGTGATGTAATATGTGACTGCAGCAGCCGGACTGTCACCAGTGATGTAATATGTGACTGCAGCAGCCGGGCTGTCACCAGTGATGTAATATGTGACTGCAGCAGCCGGGCTGTCACCAGTGATGTAATATGTGACTGCAGCAGCCGGGCTGTCACCAGTGATGTAATATGTGACTGCAGCAGCCGGGCTGTCACCAGTGATGTAATATGTGACTGCAGCAGCCGGGCTGTCACCAGTGATGTAATATGTGACTGCAGCAGCCGGACTGTCACCAGTGATGTAATATGTGACTGCAGCAGCCGGGCTGTCACCAGTGATGTAATATGTGACTGCAGCAGCCGGACTGTGACCAGTGATGTAATATGTGACTGCAGCAGCCGGGCTGTGACCAGTGATGTAATATGTGACTGCAGCAGCCGGACTGTCACCAGTGATGTAATATGTGACTGCAGCAGCCGGACTGTCACCAGTGATGTAATATGTGACTGCAGCAGCCGGACTGTCACCAGTGATGTAATATGTGACTGCAGCAGCCGGACTGTCACCAGTGATGTAATATGTGCTGACAGCTGGCGCGTAGCATTTTGTGTACCCTAACGTTCCCTTCACAGTGTGCGGCAGCCTCAGGTGCCCCCATACAGTGCCTGGCTGATATAGAGCCTAAGCTTCAAATGCCCCCCAGGTGTATCCCACCCCACCACAATTATCATCACCACCACCATCATCATCATCACCACAATCATCGTCACCACCACCATCATCATCATCATCACCACAATCATCGTCACCACCACAATCATCGTCACCACCACAATCATCGTCACCACCACATAACAGCCGGATGTTACTGCACCACAGTCCTCTGGATTAAGCAGCCCTGGGCACTTATCATTTCCAGCCTTCTTATTCCATTCTATGGCCCAAAGTCTCCAACTTACCCACGTCTCAAACATGTCTTCAGGACGCAGCTTCCTCAGTGTCGCTCTAAAACAATATAACAATTACTAAATATTTCACTCACAATAATTGTATGATGAATTAGGGATGAATGTAATGGAAGAGGGACGAATGAAGAATAAATGTGTGATACATGAGAGATGAATGTGTGATGAATGAATGATGAATGTGTAATGAATGAAGGATGAATGTGTGATACATGAGGGATGAATTAACAATGAATGTGTGATGAATGAGAAATGAATGTGTGATAAATTAATGATGAATGTGTACTAAATGAGGGAGTATGTGTGATAAATGGGGAATGAATGTGTAATGAATGAAGTATGAATGTGTGATAAATGAGGCAGTGTGTGATAAATGAGGGAGTGTGTGATAACTGATTTATGAATGTGTAATAGATGAGGGATGAATGAGTGATATGTGTGAGGGATAAATGAGAAATGAATGTGTGATGAATGAAGGTTGAATGTGTGATAAATGAGGAATAAAGGAGTGTGTGGTGAAAGTGTTATGGAATGAATGTGCTTTAAATGAAGGACTAATGTATGATGAATGTGATTAATGAGATGAATGTTTGATAAATGTGATGAATAATTGATGAATTTAAGATGACTGTGATGAATGTGTGAGGAATAGGGGAAAATTGTATGATGAATGAGAGTTATTGTAAGAAGAAAGTGCAATAAATGACTGGAAAATGTAAGATGAATAATCCAAAATGTGTGATGAAGGAGGGTGAATGTAAGATGAATGAGAGTGAATGTGTGGTAAATGAGGGTGAATATAAGATGAATGAGGGTGAATGTAATAAAATTAGAATGAATGTCGGGAAAATGTGTGATAAATGTTCAATGAATTTATGATGAATGTGTGAGGAGAATTTGGGAAATGATTCTTCTTGGGATAGTCACCTCTTGTGCTTGGTGATGAAGTCCACCAGCTCGTCCTCGCTGTAGGGTTTATCAGGGATGGTGACTGGTTCATCCATAAATGGTTCATAGAAATCCACCTCATTTATCTTCAGGGTCAGGGACTTTGCCACCTGGTAAAAGATTTATCCATAACAAGTTCCATTATCTCTGCATAGACCACCAAGTGTCCTACATACGTGACCCGACTTCTACTCGGGGACTTGGATCTAGAACAATCCTTCAGAGATATCCAGAATTCATCTTGAGGAACCTCCAAAACCTCATCTCCCCCAACAACTGACCCCAGAAATATCAGACCTGATCCTAAGCCTGCGCCCCAGACACCAACTTACCGACTTCTCAAATGTTGCGAAGAATTTAATGTATGGATGGAAGTTCTCTGCGGCCTCCTCGAATGCCTTGTAATCTGCCGAGGTAAAAATGAAGAGGATGAGAAGTCCGGAACACAATGTAAGTGTCACAGCAAAGAATCGACCAATCAGTCAACCAACTGTAATCTATGGGGTCAACCACCCCTCAAAATCAGGTAACCCTCACCTCACAATCAGGTAACTCTTACGCATGGACAGCCCCTCTACCCTCACATACTGACCCGTCCTTCTAAAAACAGACTCCGCCTTCTTGATAACAGAGCTCCGCCTTCCTTGCTCCTCCCCCTCTTGTGCACCGGCCCCTCCTCATACTCACGTTCAGAGTTTTCATCTTTGAAGAAGCCGATGACTCTGGTCTCTTCCTCCATCCTACCGAGCGCCTTCAGCTCTGCTTTATCATTAATCATCTCTACAGGGTCTTCAATCAACTAGGGGGGGGTGTAGAAAGTGTCAACTCGGTCCCACATCTGTCCTTGTAACACAACCGTCACACATGGTAAGTGAAGCGGGAGCTCCGTCTATGTACTCACATCCAGGAGGAAATCCACCAGAACGTCAGCCGCCAGCTCTCCGTCAAACTCAATGACATTGTCCTCCTTGTAGACATACAAGCTCTCCTCCTCACTGCATCCTGTGCAAAGAAAAACGGGTGTGACAACTGACGGAGGGTGTGAAAATACCCTCACACTGAGAACACAACCTGGCGACACACAATCACACTGAGAACACAACCTGGTGACATACAACCACACTGAGAACACGACCTGGTGACATACAACCACACTGAGAACACGACCTGGTGACACACAATCACACTGAGAACACAACCTAACGACACACAATCACACTGAGAACACAACCTGACGACACACAATCACACTGAGAACACAACCTGGCGACACACAATCACACTGAGAACACGACCTGGTGACACACAATCACACTGAGAACACAACCTAACGACACACAATCACACTGAGAACACAACCTGACGACACACAATCACACTGAGAACACAACCTGGCGACACACAATCACACTGAGAACACAACCTGGCGACACACAATCACACTGAGAACATGACCTGGTGACACACAATCACACTGACAACACATCCTGGCGACACACAATCACACTGAGAACACAACCTGGCAACACACAATCACACTGAGAACACAACCTCGCGACACACAATCACACTGAGAACACAATCACACTGAGAACACAACCTGGCGACACACAATCACACTGAGAACATAACCTGGTGACATACAATCCCACTGAGAACACAACCTGGCGACACACAATCACACTGAGAACACAACCTGGCGACACACAATCACACTGAGAACACAACCTGGCGATACACAATCACACTGAGAGCACAACCTGGCAACACACAATCACACTGAGAACACAACCTGGTGACACACAATTACACTGAGAACACAACCTGGCGACACACAATCACACTGAGAACACATCCTGGCGACACACAATCACACTGAGAACACAACCTGGTTACACACAATCACACTGACAATACAAGCTGGTGACACACAATCACACTGAGAACACAACCTGGTGACACACAATCACACTGAGAATACGACCTGGTGACACACAATCACACTGACAATACAACCTGGCGACACACAATCACACTGAGAACACAACCTGGTGACACAATCACACTGAGAACAAACCTGACGACACACAATCACACTGAGAACACAACCTGACTACACACAATCACACTGAGAACACAACCTGGTGACACACAATTACACTGAGAACACAACCTGGCGACACACAATCACACTGAGAACACAACCTGGCGACACACAATCACACTGAGAACACAACCTGGTTACACACAATCACACTGACAATACAACCTGGCGACACACAATCACACTGAGAACACAACCTGGTGACACAATCACACTGAGAACACAACCTGGTGACACACAATCACACTGAGAACACAACCTGGCGACACACAATCACACTGAGAACACAACCTGGCGACACACAATCACACTGAGAACACAACCTGGTGACACACAATCACACTGACAATACGACCTGGTGACACACAATTACACTGAGAACACAACCTGTGACACAAAATCACACTGACAATACAATCTGGCGACACACAATCACACTGAGAACACCACCTGGTGACACATAATCACACTGAGAACACGACCTGGTGACACACAATCACACTGAGAACACAACCTGGTGACACACAATCACACTGAGAACACAACCTGGCGACACACAATCACACTGAGAACACAACCTGGTGACACACAATCACACTGAGAACACAACCTGGTGACACACAATCACACTGAGAACACAACCTGGCAACACACAATCACACTGAGAACAAACCTGACGACACACAATCACACTGAGAACACAACCTGGTGACACACAATCACACTGACAATACAACCTGGTGACACACAATTACACTGAGAACACAACCTGTGACACAAAATCACACTGACAATACAACATGGCGACACACAATTACACTGAGAACACAACCTGGTGACACAATCACACTGAGAACAAACCTGACGACACACAATCACACTGAGAACACAACCTGACAACACACAATCACACTGAGAACAAACCTGACTACACACAATCACACTGAGAACACAACCTGACAACACACAATCACACTGAGAACAAACCTGACTACACACAATCACACTGAGAACACAACCTGGTGACACACAATCACACTGAGAACACAACCTGGCAACACACAATCACACTGAGAACACAACCTGGTGACACACAATTACACTGAGAACACAACCTGTGACACAAAATCACACTGAGAACAAAACCTGGTGACACACAATTACACTGAGAACACAACCTGTGACACAAAATCACACTGACAATACAATCTGGCGACACACAATCACACTGAGAACACCACCTGGTGACACACAATCACACTGAGAACACGACCTGGTGACACACAATCACACTGAGAACACAACCTGGTGACACACAATTACACTGAGAACACAACCTGTGACACAAAATCACACTGACAATACAATCTGGCGACACACAATCACACTGAGAACACAACCTGGCGATACACAATCACACTGAGAACACCACCTGGTGACACACAATCACACTGAGAACACGACCTGGTGACACACAATTACACTGAGAACACAACCTGGCGACACACAATCACACTGAGAACACAACCTGGCGACACACAATCACACTGAGAACACAACCTGGTTACACACAATCACACTGACAATACAACCTGGCGACACACAATCACACTGAGAACACAACCTGGTGACACAATCACACTGAGAACAAACCTGACGACACACAATCACACTGAGAACACTACCTGACGATACACAATCACACTGAGAACAAACCTGACGACACACAATCACACTGAGAACACAACCTGGTGACACAATCACACTGAGAACACAACCTGGTGACACACAATCACACTGAGAACACAACCTGGCGACACACAATCACACTGAGAACACAACCTGGCGACACACAATCACACTGAGAACACAACATGGTGACACACAATCACACTGACAATACGACCTGGTGACACACAATTACACTGAGAACACAACCTGTGACACAAAATCACACTGACAATACAATCTGGCGACACACAATCACACTGAGAACACCACCTGGTGACACATAATCACACTGAGAACACGACCTGGTGACACACAATCACACTGAGAACACAACCTGGTGACACACAATCACACTGAGAACACAACCTGGCGACACACAATCACACTGAGAACACAACCTGGTGACACACAATCACACTGAGAACACAACCTGGTGACACACAATCACACTGAGAACACAACCTGGCAACACACAATCACACTGAGAACAAACCTGACGACACACAATCACACTGAGAACACAACCTGGTGACACACAATCACACTGACAATACAACCTGGTGACACACAATTACACTGAGAACACAACCTGTGACACAAAATCACACTGACAATACAACATGGCGACACACAATTACACTGAGAACACAACCTGGTGACACAATCACACTGAGAACAAACCTGACGACACACAATCACACTGAGAACACAACCTGACAACACACAATCACACTGAGAACAAACCTGACTACACACAATCACACTGAGAACACAACCTGACAACACACAATCACACTGAGAACAAACCTGACTACACACAATCACACTGAGAACACAACCTGGTGACACACAATCACACTGAGAACACAACCTGGCAACACACAATCACACTGAGAACACAACCTGGTGACACACAATTACACTGAGAACACAACCTGTGACACAAAATCACACTGAGAACAAAACCTGGTGACACACAATTACACTGAGAACACAACCTGTGACACAAAATCACACTGACAATACAATCTGGCGACACACAATCACACTGAGAACACCACCTGGTGACACACAATCACACTGAGAACACGACCTGGTGACACACAATCACACTGAGAACACAACCTGGTGACACACAATTACACTGAGAACACAACCTGTGACACAAAATCACACTGACAATACAATCTGGCGACACACAATCACACTGAGAACACAACCTGGCGATACACAATCACACTGAGAACACCACCTGGTGACACACAATCACACTGAGAACACGACCTGGTGACACACAATCACACTGAGAACACAACCTGGTGACACACAATCACACTGAGAACACAACCTGGCGACACACAATCACACTGAGAACACAACCTGGTGACACACAATCACACTGAGAACACAACCTGGTGACACACAATCACACTGAGAACACAACCTGGCAACACACAATCACACTGAGAACACAACCTGGCAACACACAATCACACTGAGAACACGACCTGGTGACACACAATCACACTGACAATACAACCTGGTGACACACAATTACACTGAGAACACAACCTGTGACACAAAATCACACTGACAATACAACATGGCGATACACAATTACACTGAGAACACAACCTGGTGACACACAATTACACTGAGAACACAACCTGGTGACACAATCACACTGAGAACAAACCTGACGACACACAATCACACTGAGAACACAACCTGACGACACACAATCACACAGAGAACAAACCTGACGACACACAATCACACTGAGAACACAACCAGGTGACACACAATCACACTGACAATACAACCTGGTGACACACAATTACACTGAGAACACAACCTGTGACACAAAATCACACTGATAATACAACATGGCGACACACAATTACACTGAGAACACAACCTGGTGACACAATCACACTGAGAACAAACCAGACGACACAATCACACTGAGAACACAACCTGACTACACACAATCACACTGAGAACAAACCTGACTACACACAATCACACTGAGAACACAACCTGGTGACACACAATCACACTGAGAACACAACCTGGCAACACACAATCACACTGAGAACACAACCTGGTGACACACAATTACACTGACAATACAATCTGGCGACACACAATCACACTGAGAACACCACCTGATGACACACAATCACACTGAGAACACGACCTGGTGACACACAATCACACTGAGAACACGACCTGGTGAAACACAATCACACTGAGAACACAACCTGGTGACACACAATCACATTGAGAACACAACCTGGCGACACACAATCACACTGAGAACACAACCTGACGACACACAATCACACTGACAATACAACCTGGCGACACACAATAACACTGAAAACATGACCTGGTGACACACAATCACACTGAGAACACAACCTGGTGACACACAATCACACTGAGAACACAACCTGACGACACACAATCACACTGAGAACACAACCTGGCGACACACAATCACACTGAGAACACAACCTGGTGACACACAATCACACTGAGAACACAACCTGGTGACACACAATCACACTGAGAACACAACATTATGAAGATACACAATCACACTGAGAACACAACCTGGTGACACACAATCACACTGAGAACACAACCTGGGGACACACAATCACACTGAAAACACAACCTGGCGACACACAATTATACTGAGGACACAACCTGGCGACACACAATCACACTGAAAACACAACCTGGCGACACACAATCACACTGAGAACACGACCTGGTGACACACAATCACACTGACAATACAACCTGGTGACACACAATCACACTGAGAACACAACCTGGCAACACACAATCACACTGAAAACATAACCTGGCGACACACAATCACACTGAGAACACAACCTGGTGACACACAATATGAGGACACAACCTGGTGACACACAATTACACTGTGAACACAACCTGGTGACACACAATATGAGGACACGCAATTACTACATACTGAGGATACAATATAAGGACAGACACTCTCATGGACGGTATTACATATTGTAACATGCTGAGAGTTGTAGTTTGCAGTGAATAATTACCGAGCTTCTTGGCAACTTTTGCATTTTTCTTTGAATCGAGAAGTCCAAAGCCGACATTCTTCTTCTCCAGAACCTGGGCTGACAACTGTGAGACAAACGACACCCATGAGCCTCATGTCCTGAGTACCGTGTACGAGGGTCAGTCCATGTCAGTGTACACAGGCCACAGATCATCACTATATGGGGACCCCCCGATCAGTCACCCCAGGCTACAAGTTCATGGAAATCCCAGAACCATAATACCATGTCGCCCTCGTCAGGACCTGGCAGTCATCCCGGGCACAGAGCAGCCGACACTATGGGCACAGCCTGGCATTTCCGCTCTCTGATGGGGTCTCACAGGGATCAGGGGTCTGACCTCTGATAATCTGGGCAGTCACTGCTGCTGTCAGACTGGGGGGGGGGGTGTATGGGGATCATATGGTGCTACTAATAATCAGTATTCCTGCGGGACGATACAAGTGTGGCTGCTGGTGGTAGTAGTGGTGTATATGGATTACTGTACAGTATATTTGGTGGGTATATTAGGAGTAGTAGTATTTGTTGTTCTATATACACATGAAAAGAGGGTGAAGTTGTCCGTCCTCCACCTAGTATTCCCTCCGAATACTCCTCCGTATAATAGCAGAACAAATATGATAAATCTGGAGTTTATAATAAAATATAACTTTTACTTTGTCATTTAAAAGAACAATTTATTGACAGACATATAAAATAATGATGTAATTACAGTCAATCCAAACCCTATAGATCTGTGTATCACAATAATGTAGTAATAAGTATCAGACAGGTTATACTGTGTCAGAAGACACTGCCCATATAATATCACATATCCATGAGGTCTTATACTGTGTCGGAAGACGCTGCCCATATAATATCACATATCCACGAGGTCTTATACTGTGTCAGAAGACGCTGCCCATATAATATCACATATCCATGAGGTCTTATACTGTGTCGGAAGACGCTGCCCATATAATATCACATATCCACGAGGTCTTATACTGTGTCAGAAGACGCTGCCCATATAATATCACATATCCATGAGGTCTTATACTGTGTCGGAAGACGCTGCCCATATAATATCACATATCCACGAGGTCTTATACTGTGTCAGAAGACGCTGCCCATATAATATCACATATCCACGAGGTCTTATACTGTGTCAGAAGACGCTGCCCATATAATATCACATATCCATGAGGTCTTATACTGTGTCGGAAGACGCTGCCCATATAATATCACATATCCACGAGGTCTTATACTGTGTCAGAAGACGCTGCCCATATAATATCACATATCCATGAGGTCTTATACTGTGTCGGAAGACGCTGCCCATATAATATCACATATCCATGAGGTCTTATACTGTGTCATTGATGTGAGAGGTGAATGTCGGCTATGAAGGTGCGTGAGTGTTAGGAAAGTTTTATTTTATATTTATGTATCGGAAACTAAAAGTGTGTATTGAGCTATACAAGTTTCTCTGGAAAGGTTTTTTTTTGCTGACAAGGTGTTTAATATGAGGGGGGTCGGCAGTTGAATTCCTTTAGAGAGCGAAGTGAAGTATTTACATAAGTATCAACAAAGCTGTCTAAGAACTGGTTTGAACTAGGTTTATCCCATGTATAAAAGCCATGATACTCAAGCTAGCAGCAAACATTTTGCAATATTATCTCCTTATCGATAAGAATAAAAGACACACATTCTTTATTCAGGTGACTCCTTGAATCTCTTTGATAAGTACATAAATTCTTCTAACAATTGGTTCTTCGAGCCGGAAATCCAACATCTCCGGACCCCTCGTCTACCCGAGGACTGCATACCGTGCACGGGGTGAGTTATTCAATGAACTCACAAAGTCTAAAGACCTCCAGCTGAATTCCTGTCAACTGAGGCCAGTCTGATGGGACGGACGGGGTGGAGTGAAGAATGAGGATTTGAGTTTTCATCTGAATAAAGGTAATATAATTTTGTTTATATATGTTTTTATTATTTTTCATATTTAGATGTTAGAAGGTTATGTGATAAAAACCTAAGTTGGATCTTAGGTATTAAGACTGGGTCTTAGTTATATTAAGCACAGGTCTTAATATAAAAACCTGGGAATAACGGTTCTCGAGGTTAGAAGTCCATAGCCTGTGTGAGAAGGCTACAGGTAATAAATAACTCCGTGCAGCACGTAAAAGATAAAGTACTTGGAGATTTGGAGGATCTCCTATAGATTAAGGATTATAGAGTTTTATGATTATTAAGCCAGGGTCTATATGGAGCAGAGCACAAAAGTACAAGCAGCAGCAGCAGAGCCAGGAAACAGACAGAATCACAGGCAAAGGAGGAGCAGGAAGTGAAGGTATAAATAGACAGAGGGCGGGAGCTAGCTCCGTCTGGCCAGGCTGTGATAGGCTCTCCCACTCCTCAGCCTCCCAGCCTGATTGGTAGAAAGAGGGGTCACTCGATCAGACTTAGGAGCAGGTGCAGACTGACTAACCACGGGCGTCGACACAGAAGCTGTGTCTGGCAGATCCTTTACAGTACCTCCCCCCCCTTTTATGAGGGGCCACTGGACCCTTTCTAGGTGGACCTGGCTTATTGGGGAACCGAAGATGGAACCTCATGAGCAATACTGCAGCGTGAACATCCCGGGCGGGTACCCAAGTCCTCTCCTCAGGCCCGTATCCTCTCCAATGGACCAGGTATTGGAGAGAGCCTTGGACCATCCTGCTGTCCACAATCTTGGCCACCTCGAATTCTACCCCTTCAGGGGTGAGAACAGGGACCGGAGGTTTCCTCGAGGGAGCCAAGGACGGGGAGCAGCGTTTCAGGAGAGAGGCATGAAACACGTCGTGTATTCGAAAAGACGGGGGTAACTCCAGTTGGAAGGAGACAGGGTTAAGGACTTCAATGACCTTGTACGGCCCTATATACCGGGGAGCAAACTTTTTGGACACGACTTTAAGGCGCAAATTTTTTGAAGACCGACACACCAGATCCCCGACCACAAACAAGGGGTTAGCAGAACGTCTTCTATCTGCCTGAGTTTTTTGTATACTCTGGGACGCCTCTAGGTTCTTCTGAACCTGGGCCCAGACTGTGCACAGTTCCCGATGAACGACATATATACCTCAGGATTGTTGAAACCACCAGGTGAAACGGAGGAGAACCGTGGATTAAACCCAAAATTACAGAAAAAGGGGGAGACCCCTGACGAGTTACTGACCCGGTTATTAAGGGAAAATTCAGCAAGGGAAATGAAGGAGACCCAATCATATTGACAGTCAGAGATAAAACACCTTAAATATTGTCCTAGAGACTGATTAGTCCTCTCGGTTTGGCCATTAGTTTCAGGATGGAAGGCCGAGGAGAAGGACAGATCAATCTCCAACTTTTTACAGAAGGCTCTCCAAAACAATGAAACAAATTGTACCCCTCTGTCAGAAACAATATTGACAGGAACCCCATGGAGACGCAGGATGTGTTTGACAAACAAGGTAGCTAACGTCTTAGCATTGGGTAGTTTCTTGAGGGGCACAAAGTGGCACATCTTACTGAAACGGTCTACTACAACCCACACCACCGACTTGCCTTGAGATGGAGGCAAATCGGTGATAAAATCCATGGAGATATGGGTCCAAGGTCTCTGGGAAATGGGCAAAGAACATAGTAAGCCCGCTAGTCGGGACCTGGGAGTCTTGGACCTAGCACAAACTTCACAAGCGGCGACGTAGGCCTTATCGTCTTTTTTTTCTTTATCCAGATTTTTATTTTGAAAAAAAAAAAGGCATTTTAACATCATATAAAACATTGTACAATTTTGCCAAGAAATTTTTCACGCAGTACAAAATATAAATTTTTCACAGTATGAACAGTATATGAGATGCATGAACATCAATGGGAGATAACCTCCCAGCCATCTAAAGTAATTATGAATCAAAATACAGTGGTACTAACTGTACCATGTTCACGTAAAGATAGTGCAATAAACATGGGGACCAAGCCCCAATGAAGTAAGAGTTGGTATGTACAAGTGCCACAAATATAATATAACACCAACACAAGACACCAGACAGCAAAGGGAAATACAAACAGACATAGCGCATGGAATAAGATCATAGATGCTGCTCAGAACCTTCCATCCAGCCATAGAGGCAGATCAGTACCACCCCGGAATCCAGACCATATTGCCCAGGTTTGGACGAAAAGCACAGACTTGCCCCTGTCAGCGGACAGCAATTCCTCCATCCTCATAATCCCGTTCACCTCAGTTACCCATTCCGTCAAAGAAGGAACAGTATGAGACTTCCAATGCCTCGCCGCAGTCAGGAAATGCCTAAAGACACCCCTTTTGAGGTGTGGGAGTGATCCAGGAACCATGGAGAGTAGTCCAATAGAAGCCGAGGTCGGAACCTCAGTGTGAAAGAGCTTGTTACCCAAGTCAAAAATCTTTCCCCAAAAGGGACGTAGCCTGGGACAATCCCACCAAATATGTAACATGGTTCCAGGAGCCTCCCCACACCTCCAACAATTAGCAGACACCTCAGGAAATATCCTATGCAACAAAGCAGGACAACGATACCATCGGGTGAGTATTTTGTAGTTTTTTTCTTGAGCAAAACAAGACATTGGCAGTTTGTGAGCTAAAAAGAAAGAAGTACCCCATTCCTCTTCCGAATGTTGAACCCCCATTTCCTCGTCCCATGCAATAGTGAAAGACAGTTGAGAGAAAGAGAATTTAGGTAAAAGAATCCCATGTAAATAGGACAAGACATGAGAGGGAGCAGTAGATAAAGATAAATAATGTTCCAAAGGAGTCTTGTCCTGTAAACACACCAGACAGTCTCCCATGGAAGAAAGATAGGAACGCAACTGTAGGTATGACCACCAGGTTCATCGTCTCCCCGGGCAGGCCTCAGAGACAGCATTCATTGATAAGATGGCACCATCAGGAGTAAGGGTCTTAGCCAGATATCCACCCTCTCCTCTCTCCCAACAGAGGAATGTATCAACACCCACCGCCGGAGGGAAGGAGGGGTTGTCAAAGAGAGGAGTCAGAGGACCCGGGCGATGAACAAGGCCCGCAGCACCAAAGACTCGCTCCCAGACTGCAAGAAACTGACGTGTGAGAAAGGACAAAGATAGCATGTGGCGCTGCTGGACAGTCAACCACGGCAGAGAAGTTAATGCAAGAGGAGACATATCTCTTTCAATGCGCACCCATTGCTTACCTGTTTCCGAACGGAACCAATCCACTACCCTCATGATCAATGCAGCTTGATGGTAACGTTTAAAGTCTGGGAGACCCGCGCCCCCTTCTACTTTTGGACGACTAAGGATAGCAAAACGAATACGAGGCTTAGAAGAGCCCCATACAAATTTAGTTATGGACCTGTGCAGGGTCTTAAAAAAACCAGATGGTACTACAATAGGGACGGTCTGGAATAGGTATAAAAATTTGGGCAAAATATCCATTTTGACCGCGTTGATACGCCCAAACCATGACATACGATTCCCACCATACTCTGCCAATTCCTTCAGAGTACGCTGCAGAATAGGCGTGTAATTCAAGGCGAACAGGTCTGCCTGTTGCGTGGGAACATGTACCCCCAGATATTTTATGGACGTAGTTTGCCATTTGAATGGGAAAACCTGAGTGAGATGGGCAGCCAGAGGAGCATCAAGAGATATATTCAAGGCCTCAGATTTAGAGTAATTAACTTTAAAATTACTTAGATGACCAAAGCGCTCAAACTCCTCAGTCAAAGATGGCAAAGAAATCATGGGAGTTGTAATGTACACAAGGAGATCGTCTGCATAAAGGACAAATTTATGATGCTGTGACCCAACACGTACACCTTGAACATTAGGATTGCTCCGCAGTGCCACGGCCAGGTGTTCCATGACCAGAACATAAAGCAGAGGCGAGAGTGGACACCCCTCTCTCGTGCCATTAGCAATAGGTAAGGAATCAGATAGAAGTCCATTAACACGGACCCGAGCCGTAGGTCTATGGTATAACGCCATTATCCTATCTACCATAGTAGTGCCAAGGCCAACCTGCGCCAGGACACTGCGGAGGAACACCCAGTGCACCCTGTCAAAAGCCTTTTCGGCATCCACCGAGAGTAAGCACATCGGTACCTTACGGGATTTGCAGTATGAAGTTAAAAGGAGAGTTTTGTTAGTGTTATCCCGCGCTTCCCGACCGCGTACGAACCCCACCTGATCATCCAATATCAAGCCCGGCAACAACGGCGACAAACGAGAGGCAAGCAGCTTCGCAAAGAGTTTTACATCTACATTAATTAGTGAAATGGGTCTGAAGTTAGTGCAAGATGTTGGATCCTTGCCTGGCTTTGGTAAGAGGGTAATGTGAGCCTCGAGGGACTGGGGCGCAAAGGGACACAAGGAAGACACAGAGTTAATGACTTTCGTCAAGAAGGGAGCCAGTTGAGTCTTAAAAGTTTTATAGAATTTATTGTTAAATCCATCGGGCCCTGGACTCTTGCCCAATGGTGAATCTCCAATGGCATGCTCCACTTCTGATTCTACAAAATCTTCCTCGAGCCCCGAGGCCTCCCCAACTTCCAAAGACGGCAACGCAGTATTGTGCACATAATGATCAATTTTATCCCGCAACGCCTCAGCCTGCATATCATGAAATTGACCTTTGATATTATATAAGGCCGAGTAATAATGTCTAAAGCAATCAGTAATACCCGCCGGGTCATGGACCTCGCTGCCCGAGGGAGATAGAATTTTAGGGATGTAGGACGCTTGTGTACGGGGATGCAATATACGCGCTAAAGACCTACCACACTTGTCCGCAAATTCGTAGGAGTGCTTCCTCATCCGATCCCTGAACCGAGTGTGGGACTGATCAATGAGGGAGCGTAAGGATTCTCTCGCTGTAGTAAGATCTGCAAAAACCTGTGAAGATGGAATCCGTTTATGACATAATTCCAAGTCCCGAATCTGATTCAGGAGACGAGTAATAGTTACCCCTTTCTCTCGCTTCAAACGTGCCCCATGTTGTATTAGGACTCCTCTAATGACACATTTCAGTGCCTCCCACTGGAGTGGCAAGGGAGTAGGGTCATGCTCATGGACCTCGAAAAAACCGGAAAGCGAGTCCTTAAGGGACGACACACACACTGTATCCCGTAATAAATTATCATTAAGTTTCCAAGACTGAAAATTCGGGACCGAGTCAGGAAACGCAAGAGTCAGAAATACCGGGGCATGATCTGACCAGATCATGGGACCCACATTAGTAGTAGGATGCCAGGTAAGCAAATGGTGACTAATCAAAAAAGCGTCTATCCGACTGTACATGTTATGCAATGGGGAGAAGTAAGTATACTCTCTTACCTGAGGGTGCAGAATCCTCCACACGTCAATCAATTGCATGGAATGCATCACATTCTTAAGTGCCCCTAAGTGTGATTTAGGAACAGTAGACCTGCCCGAGGAGGTATCAAGCCTGGAATCAAATGTCATATTAAGGTCTCCTCCCACAATTAAAACGCCCTCGGTGAACTCTTTTAATTTCTTCAAAAACAAACACCCCACTCTAGCCTGGTCCTGATTGGGGAGGTACAAGTTAGCCAGAGTAAAAATCTTATTGCGTATGGACAATTTGAGAAAAACATACCGACCCCCTGGGTCAACCAAAACATCAATGAGTTTATGAGAGAGTGACTTGTGGAGACATATACTAGCCCCTTTGGACTTGGATTCCGGGTTGGCACTGTGAAACCAAGTCGGAAAATATCGGTTTGTAAATTGTGGCGTATGGCCCACCTGGAAGTGAGTCTCTCGTAGGAGCAAAATATGTACTCGCTCTTTGTGCATGTTATATAAAATTTGCGAGCGTTTTTCCGGGACATTAAGCCCCCTAGCATTAAAGGTACAGACTTTCAATTGCGCCATCACTACCTCCCACCAGAGGAGCACACAATAAAATGCGCTAAAGCAGTGGTGAATAGAACAAGACAGACAAGGAGGGGAGACACGACAACAAAGACAAACGAACGGGCGAAATAATCACCAACTCCTTGAGCTACTCAAGGAGAAACAATTAAATAGACACCGGAGTCAACCAGTGAGTCCCTAAGAGGAGAAGTGTCAGGACAAGGACTAGCCAGTGCCCCGCACCCCCCCCCCCCCACCCAGCAATATTACAATACAGCAAATAATGATATAACATAAAAGAAAATAAAGGAAAACCAAGGCACTTAGTATGCTATCCTATATTAGTGAGACAAAGGTATGCAGCAGTAGTATAGACCTAAAGATACCTCAGTGGAGAACACTCCTGGATACATTTACTGTCATCATAAGTGCATATACATGTTAGCATCACATGAAATATATAAAAATATTAAACATTCACATTTGTAGAGCATTAACAGCAATCAACCTACACTAATAAACTATCAGATCTCCAGCAGCAATCACTTATAATGAGAAGCAGACTCAGACAGCAATGACTATAAGAGACACAGAATGCAATTGCTTCAAATGAGGAACACAAGAGACGTTGCATTGAACTCTGGCAACAGCCCGCAAGGAGACATAAGAAGGATATCATATCGGTACAGCGGGGCGACCCTCGTTACGCCGCCTAGGAGAAGCAGGAGAACGACCTCGCCTGCGCGACCGCGGCGCTGGAACGGGAACATACGGCCAATCAGGTATGGAGACTCGAGGCAAACGAAGAGCAGCGCAGAAGTCCGGAACATCCCCTGGGTCCCGAACAATCAGAAGTGTCCCGTCCCTCCGAACCTGCAGCTGGAAGGGGTGACCCCAGGAATAAGAGATCTCGTGTTCTCTCAAGACGTCCAGCAAAGGACGAAACACTCTGCGCTTATCCAGAGTCATCCTGGATAAATCAGACAGCAGCTGGATCTTGACCCCCTGTAATAAAACCTCGCCTTTATCTCGGACCTTCCTCATTATCTGCTCCTTGAGAGAAAAGAAATGGACCCGGCATAGCACATCTCTGGGCCTATCAGGATCGGGGTTGCTAGGGCCCAGAGTCCTGTGGGCTCTATCCAGCTCCAGAGGGTCATCAGCAGGGTGCCCCAATAAGGTGTTGAATAGAGACTGTAATGCAGGGATGAGCTGACCCGGAGAGATATCCTCAGGAATGCCCCGAAGCCGAATATTATTGCGGCGATTCCGATTCTCGTGATCCTCTGCAAGGTTAAATAACGCATGAATCTGATGAGAGTGTTGATCCAATCTGTCGGCATGAGAAACTTGCTGTTGTGAGATAACGGAAACATCGCTTTCCATACGCTGTACTTGATCGGACAATTGGGATACATTGGTGGTTAGAGACTGTATTTCCGACTTGTACGTCGTCTCAAGACGGTTAACATAATGCTCCATGTCCTGCTTAGTAGGTAATGCTGATAACTGTCGTCTCAGACTCAATAAATCATCCCCTAGGACAGTAGGAGAGGTAGAAGGCAGCAATGCCGGTCCCAGCACATGAGGGGAGGAAGATGGAGAGACCCGGCCGCCATGACAGGCGCCACGTGGCGAGCCGTCCCGCGCAGGCAGCGCCATCACAGCCCCAGAAGAGCTCTGTGTTTCACAATCCATCCGGGAGGGAATCTGCCCATTTGAACCAGATCGCGAGGAGAAGATACTAACGGTACCTGATGCAGCAGCAGCAGCGCCAGATGCAGATGATATCCCCTCTGGAAGCAAGGTCCCGGTGCCATCTCATCTCTCCTCCATCGGCGCCATCTTAGAAGATGTTCCAGCAGCAACGTCGGTCAAAAATCGCTGGATGGAGCTGGCTGCAGACATCTGCCGGGTGCAATAAGGAGTCCCAGTGGAGGCCTTGGATTTCCTGACCATTAGGCAAGTAGATAGGTGCTTTTTAATGAGCTTATGATCGGGTTAGAGGAGTGCAGGAGCGGAGCTCTCAAGCAGCACGTCTGGTCAGCGCCATGTCCAAGCCACGCCCCAGCCTTATCGTCTTTAAGCAACCCAGGCCACCAATAGTTTCTGGCAATGAGGTGCTTAGTACCCAGGACGCCTGGATGGCCAGATAGTGCAGAGTCATGATTTTCCCTGAGTAACCTTAGCCGGAATTGCAGGGGAACAAACAGCTTGTTCTCAGGAAGGTTCCCGGGAGCTGAACCTTGATCAGCCGCAATTTCGGAGACTAAGTCAGAACCAACAGAGGAAATGATTATACCTGGAGGCAAAACACAAGCAGGATCTTCCTCCGAAGGAGGGCTGGCCATGAAGCTACGTGACAGTGCATCAGCCTTAATATTTTTAGACCCAGCCCTATAGGTGACCAAAAAGTTAAATCTAGTAAAAAATAGCGCCCATCGAGCTTGTCTCGGGTTTAGCCTCCGGGCAGATTCTAGGAAAACCAGATTCTTGTGGTCGGTAAGGACCGTTACCTGGTGCCTAGCCCCCTCCAGGAAGTGGCGCCACTCTTCAAATGCCCATTTAATGGCTAAGAGTTCGCGGTTGCCAATGTCATAGTTACTCTCAGTGGGTGAGAACCTCCTGGAGAAGTAGGCACAGGGACAGAGGTGGGTGAGGGACCTGGTACCCTGGGACAAGACAGCCCCCACTCCCACCTCGGAGGCGTCAACCTCCACGATGAATGGTTCCATTTGGTTAGGCTGAATCAGCACTGGGGCCGAGATAAAGCACTTCTTAAGGACCTCAAAAGCCTGGACCGCCTCAGGAGGCCAGTGGAGGAGATCAGCACCTTTGCGAGTGAGATCCGTAAGAGGCTTAGCGATGACCGAGAAGTTAGCAATAAATCTCCTGTAATAATTAGCACTGTAACGCCTTCAGGGAGGCAGGTTGGACCCATTCAGCCACAGCCTCAACCTTGGTAGGGTCCATGCGGAATTCATGAGGAGTGAGGATTTGAACCAAAAATGGTATCTCCTGCTCCCCAAACACACATTTTTCGGTTTTAGCAAACAGTTTGTTTTCCCGAAGGGCCTGGAGCACCTTCCTGACATACTCAATGTGGGAGGACCAGTCCTTGGAAAACACAAGTATGTCATCAAGGTACACTACAAGAAATACCCCCAGGTAGTCTCTTAAGATCTCATTTATGAAATTCTGGAAGACCGCGGGAGCATTACACAACCCAAAGGGCATGACGAGGTATTCGAAATGACCTTCGGGCGTGTTAAACGCAGTCTTCCACTAATCCCCCTCTTTGATGCGAATAAGGTTATAAGCCCTCCGTAGATCAAACTTAGAGAACCATTGGGCCCCCTGAACCTGATTGAAGACATCAGGAATCAGAGGAAGGGGATACTGGTTCCTTACAGTGACCTTATTCAAGTTTCGGTAATCGATGCACGGCCTAAGACCACCATCCTTCTTCCCTACGATGAAGAAGCCAGCACCTACCGGAGAAGTAGATGGGCGAATGTAACCCTTGACCAGGCATTCCTGGATATACTCTCTCATGGCTTCACGTTCGGGCAAGAAAGATTAAATATCCTACCCTTAGGGAGCTTAGCTCCTGGTACCAAATCGATTGCGCAATCGTATTCTCTATGAGGAGGTAACACTTCGGAGGCTTTTTTAGAAAAAACATTAGCAAAGTCCTGAATAAACTCAGGTAGAGTGTTCACCTCCTCAGGGGGAGAAATAAAATTAACAGAAAAACATGACGTCATGCATTCATTACCCCATTTGGTAAGATCCCAAGGTATTCCAGTTAAACGTGGGATTATGCATCTGCAACCAGGGAAGGCCTAAAACCAAATCGGACGATAATCCCTGCATCACCAGTACAGAGCACTGCTCCAAATGCATGGAGCCAACAAGGAGTTCAAAAACAGGGGTATGCTGTGTAAAATAACCATTAGCAAGAGGAGTGGAGTCGATACCCACTACCGGGACAGGTTTAGGCAAATCAATCAATGGCATAGCTAGAGACATAGCAAATTCCACAGACATAATATTAGTAGAAGACCCTGAATCCACGAAGGCACTGCCGGTAGCAGACCTACCCTCAAAAGAGACCTGAAAGGGAAGCAAGATTTTATTAGGTTTCATATTCACGGGAAATACCTGTGCGCCCAAGTGACCTCCCCGATGGTCACTTAGGCGCGGAAGTTTTCCAGCTGCTTATTCTTACGCCTAGGACAGTTGTTCACTTGATGCTTGTCATCCCCACAGTAGAAGCAGAGACCATTCTTCCTGCGGAACTCTCTACGTTGTTGGGGAGACACGGAGGCCCCGAGTTGCATAGGTTAATCCGAGTTTTCCGTGGAAGAACGAAGCAACGGAACCTCGGGAGCCATCATGGTGGAGCCAGAGGAGGAGGCACAAAAATGTTCAAGTCGTCGTTCCCTGAGACGTCGGTCAAGACATACCGCTAAAGCCATAACCTGATCTAGAGAGTCAGAAGAGGGATAGCTAACTAACAGGTTCTTCAGGGCGTTCGACAGACCCAATCTAAACAGGCACCTCAAGGCAGGGTCATTCCACCGAGAAGCTATGCACCACTTCCTAAAGTCCGAACAGTACTCCTCAACGGGTCTCTTACCCTGACGTAAGGTCACCAGCTGACTCTCGGCAAAGGCAGTCCTGTCAGTCTCGTCATATATGAGCCCGAGCGCAGAAAAAAAAAGGTCAAGAGAGGAAAGTTCAGGGGCGTCGGGAGCCAAGTAGAAGGCCCATTCTTGGGGCCCATCCTGGAGCCGGGACATAATTATACCCACTCGCTGGCTCTCAGAACCTGAGGAGTGGGGCTTTAGACGAAAATAGAGCTTACAACTCTCCCGAAAGGAGAAAAAGGTCTTCCGGTCCCCTGAGAACCGGTCAGGCAACTTGAGGTGGGGTTCAAGAGGTGAGTTGGGGGGTACTACCAATGTAGCATCATGCTGGTCGCCCCTCTGAGCCAGGGCTTGGACCTGTAGGGAGAGGCCCTGCATTTGCTGAGACAGGGTCTCAAGGGGGTCCATAGTTGTGTCAGGGACCAGGGTAGAAAAGGTATATGGGCCTGTGATTATGTAATGCCGGGGTAGGGAGACAGACAGGTGAGCCCTAATCTACCCGCCACTCAGTCCCTGCCTACTTGCAACGGCCCGTCCTAGGCGACGGCGTACAACTAGGCGACGGTCCCTACGCTCACTAAGTGCATGACAGACAAACAGACAAGGGTACACAGAAGCTAGGGGAACGGGGCAGTTGCCCACGGAAACACCGTGAGCAACAAGAGTAGTGAACGAGCCGAGTCAAAACAGGAGTGTACGAGGTACCAAACGCAGAAAAGGAGAGTAGTGAACGAGCCGAGTCAAACCAGGAGTGTACGAGGTACCAAACGCAGAGAAGGAGAGTAGTGAACGAGCCGAGTCAAACCAGGAGTGTACGAGGTACCAAACGCAGAGCAGGAGAGTAGTCAGTAAGCCAGGGTCTATATGGAGCAGAGGACAAAAGTACAAGCAGCAGAGCCAGGAAACAGACAGAATCACAGGCAAAGGAGGAGCAGGAAGTGAAGGTATAAATAGACAGAGGGCGGGAGCTAGCTCCGTCTGGCCAGGCTGTGATAGGCTCTCCCACTCCTCAGCCTCCCAGCCTGATTGGTAGAAGGAGGGGGTCACTCGATCAGACTTAGGAGCAGGTGCAGACTGACTAACCACGGGCGTCGACACAGAAGCTGTGTCTGGCAGATCCTTTACAGTAATAATAATAATAATAATAATAATAAAAAAAAAAAATTGCCATTATATTCATCCTGTGGGCAACCTGCGTGTTAAAGTTAGTCTAACAAAAATAGCTGATTTCAGAGAAAAATAGCTACAAGAACAAGAGGTTAACAAAGACTCCTAGTGGAATAATACCTCTTCTTTCTTAAAATCAAGCTAACTGATTTAAGGGAATAGAAGGATGGCTGATGGGTATACTTCAAACTGTGTTCCAAATTATTTTGTTTTGCATACTTGGCTCTATAGGCTTTCATTTGTTAATATGGCTAATGAATTGAACTATAAGATTGTGTAAAAATACTATTTTGTTGTGGTTTTTTTATGTAACGTATCTATAAGGTTTAAATAATTAAAGTTATCTTTCTGCAGTCAGGTTTTAGAGTTATAAAAATAGCAGAAATTTTGTTGCCTTTCAGCATTTTGGCTCGCTGAAGCTTATAGTTCTTCAAGAAAAGGGAAGAAAAGGCGGGGGCTGAGGGCAGCAGCTGAATGCAGTGTATGAGCATGTTAGAAGGAATGTAAAATACTGCTCGCTCTCTCTATCTTGAAATATTTAACAAACATGGTCTGCATAAATCAGGGGTCTCAAGCACGCGGCCCGCGGGCCGCATGCGGCCCCTGGGGCTGTCATCTGCGGCCCGCGGGACACAGAGCCGCTAGTATCGGCTCTGCTCCGAGACTCTGGAATTCCCTGACATCGCTGTCCACATATGAACAGCGATGTCTGGGGCTTCCCCAGAGCCGGAGTCCCGAGCAGAGCGCTGGTGTCAGCTCTGCTTCGGGACTCTGTGGAATTCCCTGACATCGCTGCCCATATATGGACAGTGTTTCAGGGTCTTGCCCAGAGCGGAGCAGAGCGCTGGTGTCGGCTCTGCTCCTGGACTCTGTGGAATTCCCTGACATCGCTGTCCACATATGAACAGCGATGTCTGGGGCTTCCCCAGAGCCGGAGTCCCGAGCAGAGCGCTGGTGTCGGCTCTGCTCCGGGACTCTGTGGAATTCCCTGACATCGCTGTCCTCATATGAACAGCGATGTCTGGGGCTTCCCCAGAGCCGGAGTCCCGGGCAGAGCGCTAGTACAGGCTCTGCTCCGGGACTCTGTGGAATTCCCTGACATCGCTGCCCATATATGGACAGTGTGTCAGGGTCTTCCCCATAGCGGAGTCCCGGGCAGAGCGCTATTATCGGCTCTGCTCCGGGACTCTGGGGAAGCCTCTGACATCGCTGTCCATACATCGACAATGATGTCAGGGGCTTCCCCAGAGCAGGAGTCCCAGTGATGTCAGGAGCACAGCTGGAGTCCCAGGAAGAGCCTACTAGCACTCTGCCTGGGACTCCAGCTCTGGGCAAGCCCCTGACATCACTGGGGCAGCCTCTACAGAGGGCACTGGGGTAGCCTCTACAGAGGTCACTTTGGCAGCCTCTACAGAGGGCACTTTGGCAGCCTCTACAGAGGGCACTTTGGCAACCTCTACAGAGGGCACTGTGGCAGCCTCTACAGAGGGCACTGTGGCAGCCTCTACAGAGGGCACTGTGGCGTTATCTACAAGTGGGTGTGTGACAGTATCTGAAGAGGACACTGGCATTATCTAGGGGTGTGTTGCATTATCTACAGAGGGCACTGTGGCCTTATCTACAGAGGGCACTGTGGCCTTATCAACAGAGGGAACTGTGGCCTTATCTACAGAGGGCACTGTGGCCTTATCTACAGAGGGCACTGTGGCCTTATCTACAGAGGGCACTGTGGCCTTATCTAGGGGTGTGTTGCATTATCCACAGAGGGCACTGCGGCAGCATCCACAGAGGGCACTGCGGCAGCATCCACAGAGGGCACTGCGGCACTATCTAAAAAGGGGCTGCCCAATCTTGACATGTGTGCTAACTGAGCCGCCGGACTGCATTTAGCGACACTTAAACTGGAAATCTGGATTGTTGAAATAAGCACGTGGAGAAATATCTCAAATTTTAAACCTAGCGCTATTATTATAGTAATGTAGTGTTATTATTCTAGTAATGTAGTATTATTATTCTAGTAATGTAGTATTATAGTAGTTCAAATAACTAATTGATTAACAATAATTTTGTATTGTATCAAATTTGAAAGTAATGCGGCCCGTCAACTTCCCATTTTTTCTATATGCGGCCCACTTACCCGGCCGAGTTTGAGACCCCTGGTGTAAATGATAGATTGCTAAGTTATCAGATAATAAACTGATAACTCCCATTGTGTCTCCCTATAATATCTGTTTTTTTCTCCATCCTTCTGTCTCCGGATTTTTACTAATATTTTGCCTTGACACACAGAGGCAAACAATATGCCTGAACGGTGCTTCCTCAGGGTGCAGCAAATTCCCCTGATATTGTCATCCGTGCAATGAAAGGACTGTTTAATAAATGGTCCCCCAAACACTCATCTATCGCAATATGTTGATGATTTGTGTTGTATCTCTGTTGACATATGTGCTCAGGAAACAGTCTCATTATTATTGTAATTTTCCCATATAGGTTTACTGCTATCCAAGACCACCCAGTCCCACACAACCATCACTATGCTTATGGTTGTAGGGAACGGAGGGGAAGGGGGGGATGTCAGATCCTTAATGTACGAACTTGAAAATGATAATGTCTTGTTTGATATGGAACATGAGCCTGATTGTCACAGTTTAATGCAACTTGACGCCCAAGGGTTACCGGGTGTCACTGATGTACCTTTGACTAACTATGATATTCAGTATTTTGTAGACGGATCCGGATACTGGAATAAGCAGACGGGACATTTCACCACCGGGTATGCAGTAGTCAAGGAAGGTAAGACAGTGCTGCAAAAGTCACTGCCCTCCAGCAGCTCTGCCCAAGAGGCAGAACTCATGGCACTCACAGAAGCAGGTAAGTTGGGCACAGGTAAAAGGGTGAACGTTTATACAGACTCAAGGTATGCCTTTGGAGTCGCACAGGATTATGGCACAATATGGCGAGCAAGAGGCTTTCTGACTTCAGCAGGCAAACCAATACAACACTGGTTTACCCCTGGATTTCAGAACGCAGCTGCTCGACATGTAGAGGGTTGCCTGACATGCGCCAGACACAACCCCGGTAAAATGACCAAAACACCCAGTAAGCACACGCCTCGCCCTGATTACCCCTTCTAGTGACTGCAGGTGGACTACATACAGCTACCCAGGGGCGTAGCTAAAAGCTCATGGGCCCCGATGCAAAGGTTCGTCTTGGGCCCCCCTCCCTCCAAACTTCTCATGGCCGACGGTCCGCTTTCAGCTGCATCGCTGGGTCTCCTAAGTGATCCAACAATGCAGCACTAGCAGCCGGGGCGTCACTAAGGACTTAAAACATCAGGGGGAATAGCCCCAAAACATATGTGCCCCCCCCCCTCAAAAGAACAAAATGTGTGCGTGTATGAATATGTGCGTGTATATATATATATATATATGAGACAGCATATCTATAGCACTATGATATAGGATTATAGAAAAAAGCAGAGGATTGGAGCAGCACTGTGAACAAATGCCTAACTAGGCTGGTGCAAAGCTTCAAAAATAAAGGAGTGACCTCTCCTTATGTGTTAGATATCCAAAAAAGAGAACGTGAAGCAGCACTCAAATGCCTTCATAGAGGAGGTGAAACGTTGTGGTTCCATGTTGGATGAATAAATTCACTTTATTTGAGTGCTGCTTCACGTTCTCTTTTTTGGATATGATATAGGATTAGATACAGTGGCTTAGCAGACAGTAGCACACATGATAGGATTAGATACACAGCTCAGCAGACAGTATCACACATGATAGGATTAGATACAGTGGCTCAGCAGACAGTATCACACATGATAGGATTAGATACAGTGGCTCAGCAGACAGTATCACACATGATAAGATTAGATACAGTGGCTCAGCAGACAGTATCACACATGATAGGATTAGATACACAGCTCAGCAGACAGTATCACACATGATAGGATTAGATACACAGCACAGCAGACAGTATCCCACATGATAGGATTAGATACACAGCACAGCAGACAGTATCACACATGATAGGATTAGATACACAGCACAGCAGACAGTATCACACATGATAGGATTAGATACACAGCACAGCAGACAGTATCACACATGATAGGATTAGATACACAGCTCAGCAGACAGTATCACACATGATAGGATTAGATATACAGCTCAGCAGACAGTATCACACATGATAGGATTAGATAAACAGCTCAGCAGACAGTATCACACATGATAGGATTAGATACACAGCACAGCAGACAGTATCACACATGATAGGATTAGATACACAGCTCAGCAGACAGTATCACACATGATAGGATTAGATACACAGCTCAGCAGACAGTACCACACATGATAGGATTAGATACAGAGCTCAGCAGACAGTATCACACATGATAGGATTAGATACAGTGGCTCAGCAGACAGTATCACACATGATAAGATTAGATACAGGGCCCAGCTCGCTGACATTGCAGCTCTAACGCTGGACCCAGGAAAGGTAAGAATAAGAATAATTTTCCTTTTTGATGTGTTACTAGTTATTTTTGTGTGTTTGTGTTTTTTTACAAGTTCGGTTGTTGGACTACTTCAGATTCGAGGACTACTTCGATAACTGCGTTTTTTTTTTATTCTCAATAAAATGGATAACGAGGGTTGTGTGGAATATTTATTTCAATAAAATATTTTATCTAGGTCTTTGTTTAAACTTTATAACTACCACCTTAGTAATAGATGCTGGCTGATTGACAATGCCCATTACTAAGGCGGGGACTAATGTTAGACATGAAGAGGTTAACACTAATCCACATTATTACCCCGGTACCCAGAGCCACCAGGGGTACAAGGAAGAGCCGATCGAGTACGATCTAGTACCCGACCATCTGTAGTGACAGTCAGGCACTGGGGTGGCCGCAGGCTGGTATTATTAGGCTGGGAAAGGCCAAAAAATTTTACCCTTCCCACCCTGGTAATGCTAGCCTGCTGCTGCTATGTTGTATCTGGCTGGGTATAAAAATGGGGGAACCCCACATCGTGCTGTCCAATTATTTATAAAAAAAAAATATCGTGGGCCCCCCCCCCATTTTTCATAACCAGCCAGATACAACACAGCAGCAGGCTAGCAATACCAGGGGGGGAGGTCACTGTTTTTGGCCTTTCCCAGCCTAACAATACCAGCCTGCGGCCGCCCTAGTGCCCGACCATCACTACAGATGGTCGGGTACTGGATCATACCCGGCTCTTCCTGGCACCCCTGGTGGCGGTGGGTACCGGGATAATAATGGGGGTTATTGTTAGCCTATTCACCGGCTAACACTAAGCCCCACCTTAGTAATGGACGCTGTCAACCTGTCAGCGGCCATAAGTAAGTTGGTAGCGATAAAGTTTAAAAAAAATACAAAGACACAGAAAAAATATTTTTATTGAAATAAAACATCCCCACACAACCCTCATTAACCATTTTATTGAGAATAAAAAAGCCGTCATCGATTCCGACGTAGTCCAACAAGCGAACCTGTAAAAAAAAGACACAAAAAAAACCATTAGTAAGTGCCTGTTCACATCACCGCTGCCCTTCCATTGATGGGTTCCATCGGGTTAACCCCTCAACAGAAAGGCAAACTGAAACCTTAGCTTCTGTTTGCATCCCCATTGATCTCAATGGTGATGGAAACGTTGCTAAAGATTTCCGTTTGTCACCGTTGTGCCAGGGTTCCATTGTTTTGCATTGTCAACTGCGCTATTGATTCCGCCAAAACAACGGAACCCGTTCACAACGGTGAAAAACAGAAACCATTAGCAAAGTTTCCATCACCATTGAGATCAATGGGGATGCAAACAGAAGCTAAGGTTTCCGTTTGCCTTTCCGTTGAGGGGTTAACCAGACGGAACCCCTCAACGGAAGGGCAGCGGTGATGTGAAGAGGGCCTTAGATACAGGGCCCTAGATACAGGGCCCATGTGCATGTGTGATACTGTTTGTTGGATCCTGTATCTAAGCCTAAGGTAGGCTTAGATACAGGGTCCAACAGACAGTATTCTTATGCAGTATAAGCTGGTGCCCTGTATCTAAGCCTAACACACGGTAGGCTTTAAAGGTTGTCCAGTCTCTAAACATTGATGGCCTATCCTCAGTGTAGACCATGAATAGCTGATGGGTCGAGGTCAGACTCCCGGGTCCCCGCTAATCAGCTGTCTTGTAGGGGGTGCAGAGCTCGTACGAGAGCTGCTTCCCCTTAATTTCCCTTACTTGCTCACACTGTGAATCGCTGACACGTCCGTGTCGGCGATTCAGTGTGAGAAAGTGACCGGAATGAAGGGGAAGTAGCGCTCGTATGAGCAGCTGCAACCCCTTCAATACAGCTGATTGGCGGGGGTCCCGGGTGTCGGACCCCGACCCATCAGCTTCAGCAAGACACTAAAATTAAACTTTCCTCCTCTTCGGCCGCAGGTCCTCACTCCATCAAGTGTCGGGATGCTGTGCGCAGCGCATAGCGCTGTGACGTCAGAACCTCCGATGCGCTCCAGGAAGAGGATACTGTCAGTTACTATAGTAACAGGGGCCCGTGTAGTTTATTACATAGGCCCCAGTTACTATAGTAACTTTTCATTGATGTGGTGCAATTGCAACCACTGCGACCCCTATAGTTACCCCACTGCAGCTACCCGAGGTAGGTGTATATGAATATGTCCTCACATGTACTGATGTGTTTTCAAACTGGCATGAGGCATGGCCAGTAACCAAGGCCACAGCTGAAAACACTGCTAGGAAAATACTCGGAGAAGTAGTATGCCGATATGGGGTCCCTAAAGTAATTGACAGTGATAGAGTAGCCCACTTCACAGGAGAAGTACTAGGGCATATACTTACTAGCCTCGGTAACACACAGGCATTGCATACACCATATTACCCGAGAAGGTAAACATCTAGATGAAGGAAGAAAGTCAGTAATACTCCAAGCACCGAAACCTCTGACAAATGATGTCCTTTTTGGGTATGACTAACTTCTGCAGGAGATGGATAGCCAATTATACTGCTATTACAGGACCATTGATGTCTGATTTATGAGGAACCCCTTGCAGCCCAGGATTCCATTGAATGGACTCCTGAAGATGAGGAGACATTTTTTTTCAGATAAAACAGGTTCTTGTAGGATCTTCAGTGCTTGGACAACCTGATTATTCAAAACCCTTCATTCAAACTGTAGATTGTAAAAATGGATACATGACTTCAGTGCTAACACAGGAGAATGGGGGACAGGATAGACCTCTAGCTTACTACTCATCAAAACTTGACCCAGTAGCTAGAGCCTTACCTCCCCGTGTTCAATCAGTTGTAGCCGCCGCAGAAGCTATAAGAGCTTCCACCACATTAGTGTTATTTATGAGAGAAAGATGTACCACTTTAAATTCTTCGACCTTGATGTCTACTGCGGAGGATGGTGAACCACATGATTGCCCATCTTCCATAGCAGAAAGAGTGTTACCAAGATCAGATCTTAAAGGGAATGTGTTGCCAGCAAAACATGTTTTTTTTTTTTAATTAAACATTTAGTGTGTAGGTGATTAAACATTGTTCAATTTTTTTTTATTTTTTTCACGAGTCAGGAAATATTATAAATTAGATTCTAATTTATAATATTTCCCATTGCTGGTCACTAGATGGAGCTATTCCCAAAATTGCAGCATTGCATGTGGTAAAGCAACCACATTGCTTTTTGCTGCAAAATTGGGTAAAAATCCCTCGCTCTAGTGAGCTCTCAGAACCGCCCCCCCCCTTTATCCTGGCTAGTGCCGGGATAAACGAGGGGATTGAACGGTCAAACCTCCTACACTATGTGTCGCCATTTTTTGAGCTAACACACAGTGTAGTAGGTTTACATACAGTAGTAAACACACACAAACACGAACATACATAGAAATCTCTTACCTGCTCCTGCCGCCACGGCTCCCTCCGGCCCGTCCGCTCTGTCTGCTGCCGCTGCTCCAACGGCGCGCATTTCAAATTGGACTGTGTGGGAGCGGCGCATGCGCAGTTCCCACACAGACGGCGTACACAGAAGTGGATGGGACGGGCCCCGTTCGCAGTCCCTATGGGACTGTGGCTGCCGTATTCCATGTCTGTATGTGTCGTTAATCGACACATACAGAAATGGAAAAAAAAATGGCAGCCCCCATAGGGAAGAAAAAGTGTAAAAATAAGAAAAAGTAAAACACAAACACAAATTAATCCTAACGTTTTTAATAAAACACTAACATTAAACTGACATGAAAATTTTTTTTGTGGTGACACTGTTCCTTTAAAGATATTCCACTACTAGATAGTGATCTCATACTGTTTGTAGATGGATCTTGTAAGAACAAATACATCCTACCCAGCACCTTATTCAGATATGCAGTTATATTGAGCCACGGGACAAGCCATGTCTCAACAGGGGGGATGGTAGAAACCATATATAAAGTGTTCACGCCATATGGCTTTACTAACTACTCTAAACATTTTGTTTAACCTGTTTAACATGCGCCAAACATAATCCACAGGGGAATGTAAGACCAAAAAGAGGACAGTTCCCAAGTCCACAATATCCATTTTAACATATTTTGTATGGATTTCATTGAATTTTAGCTTCCTAATATATTAGGTATGTGTATAGGGGTGTTAATTTAAATCTCAGATTAGGTAAGAAAAAATTTGTTTTGAGACACTTGTCAGATAAAACGTATGGTATCTGTGAATATTTCTGTGAGTAGAAGATGTTACAGGTACTCAGCTCAGATCAAGGTACAAATCCTGCTGAAAAGGGTAACAACAAGTGTGACATAAAATGTACCCAGTACCCAGTAACTACATATTATCTAAGTGCCCTGTCCAGAGGGACAGAGAAGTTTCTCTCATATAAAGGTGTTTGTTTGTTTGTTTGTTTGATTTGATGTACAGGATTTGTCAATGAACTGATGGGACACAAAACCTGAGGGTGATAGCGTGAGATTGGTGATAGTATTATTTTATTAGTTGAGACCCTATTGTCTGAGGTTTATAATTATAATGTATGTAAATATGCCACGGCCCTGCAAATTACAATCTGAGGGGTTTTATGTGGAGGTGTGAGGTGAAGGTCACTGGTAGTTGTCACTCATAAGTAAGAAGTACATGGCAGCAATGAGAGCCCGGGGGTTATGTTACCCGGGGGTCTTTAGGTTTGAGGAAGATGCTGCCCACGACCTGTTAAATCTGAAGGGGTAAAAGTCCCATTAGGACAGTAAGTGACAGTGCGACACAATTATGACCAATATTTACCGTTGAGGAGACGTTTAGATTATTGCCAATATTAGTAGGTTTAGCAGTAAAGAATGCTCATAATATAGAGAAAGTGGCCGACAGATTGGACACTGGTACAGATTATGTGTTTGATGTTTTGAATGCTGCCCAAGGGGGCATTTGCCAAGTAGTTGGCCCAGCCTGTTGCCACTGTATAGACCTTTTTGGCATTATGCAGGACAAGTATGACCGTAGAGCAAGCTAAGAAAATAAAGTCCGTAAGGGGGATAAGCCCTCTTTTAACCCCTTAATGACCAGCCTATTTTAGACCTTAATGACCAAGCAATTTTTTACGTTTTTTCCATCGTCTCATTCAAAGAGCTATAGCCTTTTCATTTTTGCGTCGACATAGCTGTATAAGGTCTTGTTTTTTGCAAGACAAGTTGTAATTTTTAATAGCACCATTTTGGGGTACATAGAATTTAATGATTGACTTTTATTAACTTTTTTGTGGGGGGGGGGGGGGAATAGAAATAAACAGTAATTTCGCCACACTTTTTTGCGTCCTAAATTTACGCTGTTTACCGTGTGGTATAAATATCACAACTACACCTGCATTCTGAGGAATGGGCAAGGTAAGAAAGTAGAGAACCTCACTGAAGAGTTTTGTGAAACCACCATAGATATTGATACCGATAATGGTAATTACTCCTCTAATTGGTTTACCAACCAGACAAGGGCAAAGACTGATCTCTGATGGCTATGTGGAGACAGGAAGCTGAGACCTAGGCTACTGGCCAAGTGGCAGGGAAGCTGTACTCCTCAGAAAATGAGAAAATGAGAAAAAGCCCTGGAAACTATCTGAATCACTATAAGCGGTCTATCCCTGGAGGTTCCTTTGACCATAGAATATACATAGATGGAAAAGGAGTACCCCAAGGGGGGCCAAATTAGTTTAACCCCTTAAGGACGCAGCCTAGTTTTGGCCTTAAGGCTCAGAGCCCATTTTTCAAATCTGACATATTTCACTTTATGTGGTAATAACGTCGGAATGCTGAAACCTACCCAAGCGATTCTGAGATTGTTTTCTCGTGACACATTGGGCTTCATGTTCGTGGTAAAATTTGGTCGATATATTCAGTGTTTATTGGTGAAAAATTGCAAAATTTAGAGAAAATTTTGAAAAAATTGCATTTTTCTGAATTTAAATGCATCTGCTTGTAAAACAGACGGTTGTACCACCCAAAATAGTTACTAGTTCACATTTCCCATATGTCTACTTTGGATTGGCATCGTTTTTTGAACATTCTTTTATTTTTCTTGGACGTTACAAGGCTTAGAACATAAACAGCAATTTCTCATATTTTTAAGAAAATTTCAAAAGCCTTTTTTTTAAGGTACCTCTTGAGTTCTGAAGTGGCTTTGTGGGGCCTATGTATTAGAAACCCTGATAAAACACCCCATTTTAAAAACTAGACCCCTCAAAGTATTCAAAACAGCATTTAGAAAGTTTTTTAACCCTTCAGGCATTTCACAGGAATTAAAGCAAAGTGGAGGTGAAATTTGCAAATTTCATTTTTCTTGCTGAATTTCAATTTTATTCATTTTTTTTTCTGTAACACAGAAGGTTTTACCAGAGAAATACTACTAAATATGTATTGTCCAGATTCTGCAGTTTTTAGAAATGTCCCACATGTGGCCCTACTGCGCTCGTGGACTAAAACACAAGCCCTAGAAGCAAAGAAGCACCTAGTGCATTTTGAGTCCACTTTTTTATTACAATATATTTTAGGCAGCATGCCGGGTTTGGAGAGGTGTTGAGGTGCCAAAACAGTAGGAATCCCCCAATAGTGACCCCATTTTGGAAACTACACCCCTCGAGGAATTCATTTATGGTTGTTGTTACCATTTTGACCGCACAGTTTTTTCACAGCACATATTTGAATTGGGCTGTGAAATGAAAAAAATGTCATTTTTTCCAATAAAATGTCATTTGTGATCAAAATTTCTTATTTTCACAGGGAACAAAATACCCCATTTGGTTGCCCAATTTGTCCTTAGTGTGGCAATACCCCATTTGTGGTGATAAACTGCCGTTTGGGCCCATGGGAGGGCTCAGAAGGAAAGGAGCGCTATATGTTTGTTGGAGTCCAGATTTTGCTGGATTGGTTTTCGGGTGCCATGTCGCATTTGCAGAGCCTCAGGGGTATCAAAGCAATGGAAACCCACCAAAAGTGACCCCATTTTGGAAACTACACCCCTCAAGGAATTCATTTATGGTTGTTGTTAGCATTTTGAGCACACAGTTTTTTCACAGCACCTATTTCAATTGGGCTGTGACATTAAAAAAATAAAAAATTACATCTTATTGGAAAACATTTCATCAAAATTTCTTATTTTCATAGGGAACAAAATGCTCAATTTTGTTGCCCAATTTCTCCTGAGTGCAGCAATACCCCATTTGTGGCAATAAACTGCCGTTTGGGCCCATGGGAGGCCTCAGAAGGGAAGGAGCGCTGTGTGTTCTTTGGAGTACAGATTTTGCTGGTTTGGTTTTCGGGTGCCATGTCGCATTTGCAGAGCCCCAGAGGTATCAAAGCAATGGAAACCCACCAGAAGTGACCCCATTTTGGAAACTACACCCCTCAAGGAAATCATTTATGGGTAATGTGACCATTTAGACCACATAGTTTCTTCACAGAACTTATTTGAATTGGGCTGGGAATTAAAAATATATATATTTTTTCCAATAATATGTCATTTTAGCTCAAAAATTCTTATTTTCACAAGAAATAAAATACTCCATTTTGTTGCCCAATTTGTCCTGAGTGCGGCAATACCCCATTTGTGGTGATAAACTGCCGTTTGGGCCCATGGGAGGGCTCAGAAGGAAAGGACCACCATTTGGCCTACTGGGGATTTTCTAGTGCGAAGTCATGTATGCAGAAGCACCTGAGGTACCAGTACAGTTGAAACTCGCAAGAAGTGACCCCGTTTTAATAACTACACCCTTAAGGCATTCATCTAGAGGTGTAGTGAGCATTTTGACCGGAGACCTACACCCCATAAACTGTAATGTGGGTTCTCCCGGGTATGGCAATACCCTACATGTGGCTGTTATCAGCTGCCTGGGCACACAGCAGGGCTCAGAGGGGAAAGACGAGGGGGGATAAGCTGTGCGGAGTGCATCAGGGTAAGTAAAATTAGGGTAAATTATAAACCAAGGGATGTATGATACATTTTAATACACTCTTTCATACAGAGCTCTGGTTATTCGGGACACGTGTCACATTGATATATTGTGTCATCCCTTATCGCCCTCTTATAGCAGACTTTGCACCTCTATTGACTATTTCCCTTCTTGCCAGTTTGGGGAACTTCTCCTGGAAAGTGTTGCCCTGGTACGATGCGTGTGTCCCCGCTTCCAGAAGTACTGGGTGCCCCCCCTTCTTGGTCCCTAAAGATTAGGTTCTTGATAATCACCTCTTGAAATTCCAGGAAAGTTCCCGTCTGGCCTGCACATCGACGTAGCACGTACGCATTGTACAAAGCCATCTGTATGATGTGCACGGCCAGCTTCTTATACCACACCGCATGGCGCTGTAGGGCTTCAGGATTTGATCTGACAAGTCCATCCCTCCCATGTACCTATTGTAGTCCAGGATGCAGTTTGTTTTGGGGGTGGCCTTTCCTTCATATATCCTAAACCTGTAGGTATACCCTGATGCACTCTCACAGCTTAGACATCTTCACGCCATACCTTGCCCTCTTACCCGGCAGTTACTCGCGGAATTGAACCCTCCCTTTAAAATGTACCAGGGACTCATCAATAGAAATACACTTCTCGGGGGTGTATGCTTGGGAAAACCGGGCACTGGAACGGTCTAATAGGGGTCTCCGTTTATACAAACGGTCAAAACTGGGGTCATCTCGGGGTGGGCACGGCTCATTATCAGTATAATGTGAGAAGTGAAGTATTGCCTCATTTATTTATTTTTTTAGGTTCCAGTTCAGTTCTGAAGTTGCTTTGAGGGGCCCATATATTAGAAACCCCTATCAAACACCCCATTTTAGAAACTAGACCCCTCAAAGTATTCACAACAGCATGTAGAAAGTTTATGAACCCTTTAGGTGTTTCACAGAAATTTAGAGCAAAGTAGAGGTGAAGTTTACATATTTTTTTTTGTCAGAAAATCCTCTTTATACCATTTTTTTTTATATCACAAAAGGATTTCTCAGAGAAACGCAACTTAATATTTATTGCCCAGATTCTGCAGTTTAGAGAAATATCCCACATGTGGCCCTCGGGCGGTAATGGACTGAAGCACCGGCCTCCGAAGCAAAGGAGCACCTAGAGGATTTTGAGGCCTCTTTTTTATTAGGCACCATGTCCGGTTTGAAGAGGTCTGGTGGTGCCAAAACATTGGGAACCCCCCAAAAGTGACCCCAATTTGGAAACTAGACCCCTTAAGGAATGCATTGTAGTTTTCTTGGGGTGCATGCGACTTTTTGATCAGTTTTTATTCTATTTTTAGGTGGCGCGGTGACTAAAAAACAGTCATTCTACTATTGTTTTTTTATTCTTTTTTTTCTACAGCGTTCACCGTGCGCTATAAATGACATATTCTCTTTATTCTGCGGCGATACGATTACGGCGATACCAGATGTTTATAGTTATTACAGCGTTCACCGTGCGCTATAAATGACATATTCACGTTATTCTGCGTGGCGATACGATTACGGTGATACCAGATGTTTATAGTTATTACAGCGTTCACCGTGCGCTATAAATGACATATTCACTTTATTCTGCGGGGCGATACGATTACGGTGATACCAGATGTTTATAGTTATTACAGCGTTCACCGTGCGTTATAAATGACATATTCACGTTATCCTGCGGGGCGATACAATTACGGTGATACCAGATGTTTATAGTTATTACAGGTCACCGTGCGCTATAAATGACATATTCACTTTATTCTGCGGGGCGATACGATTACGGCGATACCAGATGTTTATAGTTATTACAGGTCACCGTGCGCTATAAATGACATAGTCACTTTATTCTGCGGGGCGATACGATTACGGCGATACCAGATGTTTATAGGTTTTTTTTATGTCTTATGGCGTTTGCACAATAAAATACGTTTTGTAAACAATCATTCACTTTTTGTGTTTCCTTATTCTAAGAGCCATAACTGTTTTATTTTTCAATCAATAAAGCCGTGCGAGGACTTATTTTTTGCGTAACGAACTGTAGTTTCGATCAGGACCATTTTTAGGTACATGCGACTTTTTGATCTCTTTTTATTCCATTTTTTGGGAGGTGAAGTGACCAAAGAATTGTGATTGTGGTACGGTTTATTATTATTTTATTTTACGGCGTTCACCGTGCGGGATAAATAATGAAATAATTTTGTAGTTCAGGCCGTTACGGACGCGGCGATACCAATTATGTATAGTTTATTTGTTTGTTTATATATTTTTAAGAATAATAAAGGACTGATAAGGGAAAAAGGGGTATTTTTACTTTTAATACTTTTAAATCTTTTATTTTCTTTTTTTTACACATCTTTTTTTAACTTTTTTTTACTTTATTACTTTGTCCCACTAGGGGACTTGAGGGCAGGAGGCCCTGATCGCTATTCTTATACACTGCACTACATGCGTAGTGCAGTGTATTAGAACTGTCAGCTACTCACTGACAGCAAGCATAGTGGGTCCTGACGTTGTCAGGACCCACTAGGCTTCCGTCTATGGCATAGCCGGACGCCATTGTTTGGGGTCCGGTTGCCATAGTCACAATCGCCGGCCGCTATCGCGTAGCAGGCCGGCGATGGCAGCTTAACCCCTAAAAAGCCGCGATCTCTATAGAACGCGGCTTTTAAGGGGTTAATCAGCGGGGACACAGCGATCGGTCCCCGCTGTAGGAGCTGTGACAGCTGCTGAACAAGACAGCAGCGTCACAGCTCCTGTATGTGTCGGGAGGACGGCCGAAACGGCCGTTACTCCCGAGACGTACTATTACGGCATGGAGCGCGAACGATACAGCTGCCATGACGTAATAGTACGTCAAGGAGCGGGAAGGGGTTAAGGCCCGAAATCAGATTGCATCAGGCTTCGAGTCTGTACTTTTCTGGTGGTCTACGATAAATAAGAATTTCGACTGGATTAATTATGTTTATTACAATCAATATAGATTTGTTAATTATACCAGAGACGCAATAAAGGGCATTGCAGATCATTGGGACCTACATCTTTAATGACATGGCAAAATAGAATGGCCCTGGATATGTTACTAGCAGAAAAAGGGGGTGTCTGCAAAATGTTTGTATTTTCTGTTGTACTTTTATTCCCAATAATACAGCTCCTGATGGCAGTATTACCAAGGCATTGGAAGGACTCAATTCCCTGTCCGAAGAGCTTGCAGGAAAACTCTGGAATAAATGACATCTTCACTAATTGGCTTGAAGGATGGTTTGGAAAATGGAGTAACCACATATCCAGTCTATTGATTTCCTCAGCAGCAGTGGCAGCCATACTTGTAACTCGTGGATGTTGTTGCATTTCCTGCATAAGAGGATAAATTCAGACTCATTGACACTTCAATTACTAAAAACAATGTACCAAGAGACTCAAAATGAGGACTTATGCGATGGTTTGGAAACACCTCATGATGACGGTCAAGATTCAGAAGGACTGTTGAAAACTTAAAGGACGAGTGTCGCGGAAAAAAAAATTTGGATATCAATTTGCTTTTAGTGTTTTATTAAAAAATGTTTTATTTATTTGTGTGTTTGTGTGTTACTTTTTTTTATTTTTTCACTTTTTCTTCCCTATGGGGGCTGCCATTTTTTTTTCCATCTCTGTATGTGTCGATTAACGACACATACAGACATGGAATACGGCACATACAGCCCCATAGTGAATGCGAACGGGACCCGTTCCATCCACTATGCTGTACGCCGTCTGTGTGGGAACGGCGCATGCGCCGCTCCCACACAGTCCAAATTGAAGGTCTTCGGCCGAGCGACGTCCGGCGCCATTTTCTTGTGGACCGGAAGCCGCGGCCGGACAGTAAGATTACTACTTCCGGTCGCGGCTTCCGGACTTGTGTTCTGAAGCAAGCACTTGGAGCGGAGGGAGCAGATGGAGCGGACGGACCGGAGGGAGCGGCGGCGGCAGGAGCAGGTAAGTTAGGTCTGTGTTTGTTCGTGTTTTAGTGTGTGTTTACTACTGTATGTAAACCTACTACACTGTGTGTTAGCTAAAAAAATGGCGACACACAGTGTACGAGGTTTGACCGTTCAATCCCGTCCTTTCTCCTGGCACTAGCCAGGATAAAGGAGGGGGGGGATTCTCAGAGCTCACTAGAGCGAGTGTGTATTCTCAAATTTTGCAGCATAAAGCAATGTGGTTGCTTTACCACATGCAATGCTGCAATTTTGGGAATTGATCCATCTAGTGACCAGTGCTGGGAAATGTTATAAATTAGAATCTAATTTATAATATTTCCTGACTAGTGAAAAAATTTAAAAAATTAGAACAATGTTTAATCATTTAAACACGAACTGTTTAACAAAAAAAAAAAAAGCGACACATTCCCTTTAACCCCTTCCCGCACCTTGGCGTAAATGCACGTCCAGGTGAGTAGTAACTTCGCGCACCTGAGCGTGCAGTTACGTCCGCGCTTTAACAGTTAACCGCCGCGTGGCGCTACACCGCAGCGGCAGTTAACTGTGCAGGGTGTCAGCCCTGCTCTCCCCGTTGCCGATCAGCGGCCTGTCACCGCTGAAATCTGCAATTAACCCCTTCGATGCGGTGGTCGATCGAAGAGGTTTACAGCGGATCGGCAGCCCCCCATATGTATTTGCGGGGGCTGGCGATCCTTATCATGGCAACCAGAGGCCAGACAATGACCTCCGGGTTGCCATGTACGGAAGCCTCGGAGGATCAGCCTCCGGCCGGTCCTCCGATGCTTCCTGTCAGTGTGACAATTACGTCACAATGACAGTTAGAACACATTACACTACGTGTGTAGTGTAATGTGTTCCAGCAGCAATCAAAGCTGCAAGTCTAAGTGTCCCCTAGTGGGACAAGTCAAAAAAGTTAAAAAAAGATAATAAAAATGTTTTTAAAAAGTGTAAAAATAAAAGTTATAAGTGACATAAACAAAGAATGCTTTTTTTCCTATAATAAGCCTTTTATTATAGGAAAAAAATTAACACTTTAAAAAAAGTACACATATTTGGTATCACCGCGTTCGTAACGACCCCAACTATAAAACTGTAATATTATTTTTCCCGCACGGAGAATACCGCAAAAAAAATAAACGAAAAACAGAGCCCGAATCACAATTTTTGGGTTACCAACCTTCCCAAAATATACAATAAAAAGTGATCAAAAAGTCGCATGTACGCCAAAATGGTACCAATACAAACTACATCCCGTCCCGCAAAAAACAAGCCCTTACACCGCTTTTTTGACTGAAAAAGAAAAACGTTATGGCTCTCAGAATACGGGGACACAAAAATGTATTTATTTTATAAATAAGTGATTTTATTGCACAAACGCTGCAAAACATAAAAAAATTATATACATCTGATATCGCTGTAATCGTACCGACCCGCAGTATAAAGTATAATGGTCATTTATAGCCCAGGGTGAAGGCCATAAAAAAACGAATAAAAAACATTGTCAGAATTGATGGTTTTTGGTCACCTTGCTTGTCAAAAAATGGAATAAAACGTGATCAAAAAAATTTCTGGTACCCCAAAATGGTACCAATGAAAATCTACCGATTGTCCCGCAAAGAATAAACCCTCACACGGCTCCGGTGAAGAAAAAAATATGGCGATGCAAAATGTGCAGAGTGTTCCAAAAGCGGATAAGATCGGGCGCCATTTATCAGTGCGACACCGGCCACATATCTGCGAATTATTATTTATTTACTGCATTATTATACCCTCTTATACCCTGATGTACCCCGCACAGATAACATGTACCCTGATGTACCCCGCACAGATAACATACGCCCTGATGTACCCCGCACAGATTACATATGCCCCCACATTATAAAATGAAACACCAGTAAAACCCCAAACAGAACAACTACCAAGCCACATCTGCGCCCCAAAAGCCAAATGGCGTCCCTCCCTTCTGAGCCCTGCAGCGTGCCTAAACACCAGTCTACGTCCACAGATATGGCATCGCCATACCCGGGAGAACCCGGTTAATATTTTATGAGGTATTTGTCTTCAGTGGCACAAACTGGGCATAACATGTAGTGCACTAAAATGGCATATGAGTGGAAAATTTTAATTTTCACTCCGCACCATGCGCTGCGCATTAACCCCTTCGCACACCACAACATAGCATGTCTTAGTGTGGGGGGTGATGTATGGAGCGTCTCACGTGAAAAATAAAGAATTTAGAACGGCAAAATCGCTATTTTTTGGTCACCTTGGCTCCACCTAAAAATGTAATAAAAAGTGCTCAAAAAGTTGTATGTACCAAAAAATGGTACCAATAAAAACGACCGCTCGTCCCTCAATAAATAAGCCCTCATACCGCTCTATTGACTGAAAAATAAAAAAGTTGTGGCTCTTGGAACGCCGGGAGGAAAAAACTAAAAAGGAAAAGAAAAAAATGGATCAGTCCAGAAAGGGTTAATTACTTTCTAATGAAAAACCATTTATGACCACACGTGGGGTATTGCCGTACTCGGGAGAAATTGCTTTACAAATGTTGGGGTGCTTTTTCCCCCTTTATACTTTGTGAAATTGAAAAAAATGCAACATTTTAGTGGAAGAAATGTTGATATTCATTTTCACGCCTAATTCTAATAAATCCTGCAAAAGACTTGTGGGGTCTAAATGCCCACTATATCCCTAGATAGATTCTTTAAGTGGTGTAATTTCCACTTTTGCGGGGTTTCCACTGTTTTGGCCTCTCAGGGGCTTTGCAAATGCGACATGGCACCCAAAAACCATTT